>NC_047052.1:15005395-15308425 GCF_011762595.2 Tursiops truncatus
CATTCTGTTTCTAAACAATGACATTTTATATGGTTTCAACAATTCCAACTACAACATCAGAAATAATAGTAAAGTTGTCCTGGAAGTTAGCAAAATGGTATTTGGAGACATTTATATCAGAAAAATTCTTATAGTGAGCCAAGGTTCATTCAAGGTGCTTATTTGCCCTGAACTCACCAGGTATTTGGGGAAATTACTGATACCCTAGTAGTTATGCACTTAAGTGGATATAATTAAATTCTTTTCTCAGAAATCAATCTCTTGTCCCTTCAGCCTATCTATGAATTCTTTATATGAATTCAAATTTGGAGCAACCAGGAGCATAGCATTTCAGATTCTAACTGAATAAAGAACCACCCTATTTAATGACAGTATGGTTTTAAATGGACTTTCCCTAATCAGTGTTTTAACAATTAAAATGAAAATTGTATATAACTATATTCCTAGTAATCCTTTGTTCTTCTTTTAGTTGTGAGAAGAGGTTAAGTATCACCTATGTTTAATTTTACTCTCCACTTTTATTTTTAACTCATTTTTGTGCTCTAATTGTATCATGGTTTGTGACACTTCCTATGTCAAACTCTGTGAATTCTTTAATTTCCTTCCCTTTCCCCAGATCATTAGTGAGGTGGTTATATGATATTAAAGTGGGCATCAGTCCTCAGGGTTGTCCTGGACACTGTCTCCCACCTAAATGTGAGGGACCACCATTTGTCGTTACTCTTTGTTTATGGTCCTTCAGCCAATTTTCAGTCTATGTGACCATGCACATATTCTACCCAATTTGAATTAATTTTGCAAGTGGAAATTCATGGAGCAGTGTATCAAATGCTTTAGTAAAATCCATATATATTACCTCTAGTGCATTCCCTTCATCCATTAATCTCGTAATGTGATTTAAAAGAGTGATCACATTTGTCTGGAATGATTTGTCCTTTATCCATCCCCAAAGCTGCTTCCTGCTCTTGACTCCATTATCCTCTACATACTCTCAGTTTTTCTCTCTTCACATCTGATTCATTATATTATTAGACACAGAGCTTACATTTTAATAGATGATAATTACTGAGAATAGTTTTGAAAATATTTACAATTTTCTGTTTTGAAAATATTTTTCTATTTTTAAAATATTTATAATTTGCAAATAGTATTTAAAATGTGGATGATTGAAAATAACTTCTATTGATTATTAAATTCATAAGCCAATTGCTTTATGCAATCTCTTTATTTCAAGCTATGATTCTGTTAACAGTCTATTTGTCCAGGTCTTTCTTTGTTTCTTTTAAATAAATTTTTGTTATACAGTATATTATTTAAGCTTTCTTTCCCAGTCTGCTTGTTTGACTTGTGTTTCCAGAGCCATATTTTCTTTCCTGCCTGGAAGATGGCATTGCATAAATTAAGGGTGATTATAAATATAAAATTCTTGCTGTAATTCTAACAATCATATCAACTATGAATGCCTATATTTATTTGCAAAACAAGTCTTAGCAAATGTTTTTCTGTGTATTTCGAGCAATTTATCTGTCTGCTAAAAATATTTCTCACCTTTTAGATTTGGGTAGGCTTTTCTCCTGAAGAGCTCAAGGGTTATATGCCAAATCGGTAAATTTAAAGTAACAGTTAACTCAAAATATAAAATGTTTCAAAAGAGTAAGGAGAGCAGAAATGAGAGAAATAATAATGAAAGCGGAGAATGATAACATCAGAGAGGAGCAGGTAGGTAAAGGTTAAAAGAGCATGCAATAAGCAATGTATCTTTCGAAACCCAGAGACAAGAATATCAGTTAAGGCTACGTGGGAACCTCCTTTCAAAAGATGAAGAGGCTCAAATATGGATTGATGCTTTGAGACTAATTCTCTGAGCCCTAGTTCCACTGTGATCTACTTCTCCCTATCTATCATTATAGTCATTGTCTAATCTTTTTCCTTTGCTCCACCAACACTCTGTTTAGGAATAAAGGACTTTGAATACTACTTTTTCAACTTTCTGCTTCAGTGGGTGAAAGTAGGTGAATGCTGTAATAGGAGTCAGGTCCACAAGGATATTTAGGCATCTGCTCTGTGGACAGTCACCAATGACCTTGAGAAGATACCACTTGTAGAATACGTGCAGTGCACATGGGTCAGCGTCTTTTTAAATGATGGTGTGAAATGAGCTTTATTCGAGTCAAGATCTTAGGACTCTATATTAACTCAGATTCAATTCTGTAATCTAAATTTTGGGTTGACTAGTATATTTCAATAAGATATTTATAGAGAGAGGTGTATTGAAAGCTATTGAAGTGGTAATCAAAGACTCAGGTTCAATATGCATTCGTGCACAAAAATATTGAATGGAAAACATCTACTAGACAATAAAAATGGCTATAAATTTTTTCCAATTTTATCTCCATTTAGATCTCTATCCTCTTCTTCCTATAATAAACAAGTCCATTGTAGATCAAAATCAACTTGTACCCAAGAAATATGCAGCCTCACATTGATATGTAAATGTCCATTCATTTGGGTAGGGATGGCAAGTATTTATTATTGGGAAAGAAGAGGTGCATACAACATTACTATGCATGAATAAATGCTGATTTTTATGTGACATTAATATTAAGAAGTTGAGTGCACGTCTAAAAGGGTAAGTTCCTGTGAATAAGCATCTATGCTTATCCTACACAAAGCATTTGTGCTAAGAATTGAGGCTTTTATTAGTAGTATTCTATTTTTCAAGGAAATCTTAATAATCATTTTCAAGTACATATGGTTTTAGGGAGAATTTACACATTTGTATGTGTGCCTTAAAATCAAAATCACTTTTCTTGGCTTTTTAAATTTGACTGAAAAGCCCTAAAAGCTCAAGGTATGAAGAAAGTCCTTTCTCTCAATGTCCCTACAGACTCTTTCCCTTGTCTGTATTAATGAGAACCTAAAAGGAAAAAAACAGGTCTGAAACTGGGATATTATTATTATTAGTCCCTCAATATGGGATTATGATTTTTTAGGAGGCTATAAATTACGAGTTGCACTAAAAGGGAAGCATAACATCATCCACATCTTTATTGCCTGGGATATGAAGGTGCCACTAATGGAAAATTTGACTCAAGCAGACATTTAAGCTACTGACTTTAATTTTTTGTTAATTTTAACTTTCTGTGACTTATGGCTTCCTCCTCATTGAATTTTCCTTCCTCTTCCTTTTCAATATCGAGTGAACCACTGCCATGTGCCAGACGTTGTGCTGGGTAGTGTTAATATAAGCCATGACCCATGGCTTGAAGAATGTGTACTCATTGGGAGGGACAGACAAGTAAATTGATGCAGACCCTGTGCTGTGCTAAATGTTGGGTTAGAGAGGTTGTGGGTTCTCTTGGGGCACAGAAGAGTGGCAGCTAACTCCATCTGGGAGAGGGTTAGTGAAGTTCATTAGACAAGATGATGCTTCAGTTGAGTTTTGAAAAATGAGTAGGAACTAGCTAGAGTAGGGGTTCCTACCCTGGCATCCACTGATTCCGAAAGAGTTCATGGATAGAATTCAGTGGGTCTGTGAACTTGGATGGGGAAAAAAAAATCACACCTTTATTTTCACTAATATTGAACAACAATTTACCATTTCCTTCAATTATAACCATAGGAAACAAACCACAGTAATGGTTACAGCTATTTTCATATTACAGCCATATCATGTATTGTTGTAGGTAATCTCAGAATATCTCTTATTCTTATCACCACCTTAAAATTATAGTTGTAGATCCATCACTGGAACTAGCAACATGTTAATAGAAAGTACACATATAACATAAAAGTTGTTTTAAATATTTAATTGATTTTAATATTTTGATAACTGAATTTAAATATAAATTAATTTCCTTTGTAATTCTATATAGTTTATTTCGTATATTTAAGGGCATTATTCTGAGAAGAGGTCCATAGGCTTCAGGTCTATGGCAGACTGGCAGTAGGATTCATGGCACAGAGAAGGTTAAGAATCCCTGAACTGGTGAGAAGGTTGAGGGAAGGAGCAGTGCTTTTTTCAGGAAAAGGAAAAGTTTATGCTTGACTTTAAGCACTTCATCTAGATGCTTCAAATTTTACATAATGTTTCTTTAAAAGCAAACGTTGGTAAGTATGAAGACTAAATATGTGTTCAAGGGTTTTGTGAAATACAGTGACTTATAGTAAATAATATATAGTCACTATGTTTTGACAGGGGCATGTTTCTGGGGAGCAAACTTATTGATTAGGCATATTAATAATTCACAGAATTTCTGAGGCTAACAAAAAAGATTTGTCATGACATTGGATTCTGCAGCTACTTGTGGTATGATAAAGGCCAAAGAAAGATGCCTGAAATACTTACTTGTAACCTTTTCTTGCATGAGTAGAATACTAATTATCAATTAAGATCGACCAACATTTGCCTTATATGCATGTCAGTGGTTGTAATAGGTGCTGGAAATACAGAATATGCTAAAATTTTATTAAACATTAATGGCAGCAGCAGGCAGTTTTAGAAAGAGCACTTGACCAGAAGCCCATAGCCTCAGGTCATAGGCCCAAGTCTGACACAAATATCTGCCTCACATTGTGCATGTCTATTATTGGTAAAATGGAGATAATGACTCTTGCTCTAACTTGTCTCCTAAGTTTGCTCTAAGGATCAAATGAGTATGTCAAGATGTTCAGAAAGGCTTGAAACATAATAAATATATGGTTTCGTGGAAATAACAGTGAAATATTGGTATCATTATATTCTACACTATGAATATAGAAACAACAGTGAAATATTTCTATCCTTGCATTATAAAATATGTTGAATGTAAAACCTATTAGGAAAATGGGACTGAAAAATATATCATTATGTAGTAAAACATAAAAGGCAAATATAGCATATGACTATATCTATAACAAAGGGGCTAAATTCCTACAAGAGTAGACACTGAAGATTGTTATCCTAAGCCACTAGATGATTCCATAATAAAAGGTGTGATTTTTTTTTCCCCATCCAAGATTCCATTTCCCTATGGCTGGCAACAAGCTTTCAAATATGACCTGTAGAAACAGTAGCACAAGACAGCAATGAATTAATTTATGTGCTATTTAGATTTAGTGGCACTAAGAGCACTAGAAAACACATTTAATTAGTGAAGTGTATTCAATTCTAAAATTTAGATCATTTTCTCCAAATAATCTTGTTCTTCAGAGAAATCATGCAAGCACATGTTGACAAATATTACAAACAATGGGAGAAAGACACCAATGTCAGGGTTTTTCTTCCTAAAAAAAAATCTATTCTTTTAAATTATGCTTTTCATTATAACCTAGCAGAGAAGGATTTAAGTTCCAGCCTGGGTCTTCTGTTCTCTAGGTCAATGTCGAAAGTTTATTTCTACAGTAAAATACACCTTTCACGTTCTGGGTGTCGCCATATAAATCAAACAAAGAGAACTGCATTCCCATTCTCTCCATTACCACAGAAGCATACAAGTCACTAACCGGAACATTCTTGCATTTTTAGCTTGAAGTGTTTATCAGTCTCAAGTATGCTTAGAAACATTCTTAAGCCAAGGCTACTGTGATTATACCTATTAGACTTTTATTCTATATAAATTATCTAAGCCAAGTGGAATCCGAAATACTGACCCTTGACTGCCAATTGGAATAATCCCTAACCTTCAATCATTTGCTAAAAGAGACAAATGAGCTAGATTTGAGTTCTGAAACTACCACCTCTAAATAAAAAGAAAAAAATAGCAAAGCTTAATATGCATCTGGGGAAGACACAGTTAATGCAAATGGTAGAGAAATGTGGGGCATTGCTCTAACCTGCTTATGTTCACTGCTTCCCAAGTACAGACACCAGCAAAGAGATACACAGACATACATTTATTAGCTCACACAGATGGACCAGAGTGACTAAACATTCTAAAACAAGGAGAAGCAAAACCCAGTGCATTCTCCCCACATCCTAGACAGTGCATACACACCCTAGCACACACCCTTGACGAGCATAAAATCTAGAAGTCCTTAAACAATTCTGTAGGCATCAATTACAAATTAATGAAACCTGCTGAGGCAGAAGCACAAAGGCACACAGTTCAAGGTTTAAGCACTGAAGCAAGGCAGACACCTGATGGAAGTAGTCAGAAGTTCCAAAACTGAAAAGATTGTATCCTGGACACCAAAGCAGATGGTAGGTTTAGGGAGCACAGCAAATGATTTGAAAGACCATTCTCCTTGCCACCCAAACTTTTAAACATTAAAGCTGAATAGTTCCAATCCTCTATAAGGTTGATCTTTCAGTGGACAAAGATTTGGTCAATGGTTTTGTTCTTGCTGGCTGGCTTCAAGGGCTTTGCTCCTAAATAAGTCCTCAGCATCCTTCCGTTTTCCCTTGGGTAAGGGATGCTCTGTTCACTTCATGTGAGCTTAGATTTATGAGGTGCTGAGAAACGGGAGTGTGGGACCCTTCAAATTATCCTCCCAGATTTAACATAGCAAGCAAGGCAACACAGGGTCTTGGCATTGGTTAACACATTTGGGTGATAAAGCTGTTTGTTACCGAAACCAATCTGATGCCCCAATGAAAGCAAGAACAAAGCAACAACTAAAGAAGTCTTCCCCTCACTGTCCCCACTCCCCAAACAGCCCATTCCTTTCTGAGTCCAGGCTCCTGAATGCAGAAACTATAGCCTTGACTGGGGAGAGCGGCACTCCTTCCTCAGCTGGAGGCTGCATTCAGAAAGAATGGATTTTTCCCAGTTTCCGATAGCCTGAGACATTGTGCCTGTCACTCAGAGGGTGAGCAAAATAGGGTTCAAAAGAGAGAACGAGATGTAAAAACAGATGCAAGAGAGTGGGAAGAGTGCACAAAGTAGGGAGAGGGAAGAGACTGATATCAAACCCCACCCTGGGATGGGCCACTCTCCCTGTGCCTGTAAGAGGCTCCTAGGCTATTTTAATTATAAATACTTATATCCACGGAAGCGAATTCAGAAGGATTTATATCTCAGGGGAGTGCAGATCAATAGGTCTGAGCAAACCTCATCTCCAGGCTGACCACTTAACACTGTTATCACTGATTATGGTTGCATGGCCCTCTGGGAGGGTGTCGGTTCTCCTCTTGTCCTCCGTAGGTCCACCCCATTCTTGGCCCCAAGAGGAAATCAATAAGATGCAGGGATCGATACTCAGGACATCTGCTTGGCTGCAGTGGCTCAGCATAGGATCAGAGTTTGGTTAGCCTTCGTCTATCCCGCAAACTCCCATTCTTCCCTCACAACCCCTCCATCCTCGCAGATCTGTGGGGGGCATCCTGATTTTGATCTTTAACTCATTAACTGAAATCAGCAGAAATGCTGCTGACCCTTTCAAGGAAGGAAAAACAGGCTTGGTTATCATTTGCCTTACTTTCCAAAAGTGAGGAAACTTACCAGACCTCGAGGATTGGGTCATTTCCTGCCTCGTGGCCCGTGGCATGCTTCCTGCTGCCGACTGTCTGGCTACCAAGAACTGTTGGAGCGGCTGGAGCTGGCCGGGTTTCTGTTCCAGGTCTGCCTGCGTCTCCCTATGCTTGGTCTGCAGTTGATAGATCCTCTGCTCCTGAAGCATCCAGCTATTGACCCGCCCAGGGAAAGAAAGAAAAAAATGGAAAAAAAATCAATTAATACTAAACGGCTTAACAAAACCCTGCATAGCACAGGCCTGAAGCTTACAGGGTAGGAGTTGGTGTGGTTTCAGTGGCCACAGTCGTTGTGGGGACAGGCTCAGCCAGCTAGAAAAGCTGATGTTCCAGGGACAGGAAGCCAATATGGTAGGCGTGATCACACACACACACACACACAAACACATGCACACACACACACACATGGCAGCTCGGTCTGACATGCCCTAGTCAGGGAGCAAAGAGGACAGTACAGATACATGTTCATTGTGAGCTGGTGGAAGGTGAATGATTCACCAAAACAGAAGAAGGACCAAAACCAAACTCATAGAAAGGGTGGGTATTTTTCTATTTTCTGTTTTTTTTTGGGGGGGCGGGTGTGGAAGAGGAGTGGAAGGAGGGGAGATACTGTTTTGTTCTGAAAAGGTAATACCATTTACTTGTTGCAGGCGTGTTAACCCCAGGCATTTTTTCGTGCGTCTCCCTATCACACCATCACATGCAGAAACACATGAAGCTTTTTTAAGGGGGGGGGGCAAGAAAATGGGGGAGCACCATACCTCAGCTGCCAGGCCCTCTCTCTTCTTCAGGAGCTGGCTTTGAAGGCTCAGGATTTTTGCATCTCGCTGTTCCAGCTGTAAAGAGTTTACATAGGGAGGGAGCAAGGAAGGATCATGAATGTCAACCAATGAGCAATTAGCATGACAAGACTAAAGTATTGATCCACTAAAGCTCACTGCACTGCTGTAGCCCCAGAGGTAGAGCGGCTCCCCTGTCACTAACTCTGACAGTGCATTTCAGAAGCTGTAATGTAGGGCTGGCTACTTTTGTAGCCCTGGCCCCTTCTCGGGTCAGGGGAGGGTGGCACCCTCAGACAGCTCACCTGCAGATCTCAGGGGTCCCCGTTCCTGGGCAGAAAGCAGAGGAGAACATAAAGAATGGAAAGATTTTGGCTGTCCTACTTCATTCATTTTTAAAATACAGCTCCTTCCCGATGGCACCAGGCAGTCCTATGTATTGATTGGAGAAGGGCTAGGGCGAAATCCTGGCCTGACAGCTGGGGCTGGAACTAGTGTGGTTTACCATTCTGCATGGTTAGGGGCAAACTGTCTTCTGTAGTACCAACTTCTGACTAATCCAAATACATACTTCCTGAGCACATTTTACTCATTTTAAACACTAAGGGTCAAAATGGGAGGGGAAAAGGTGCTATTTCACTAAAGAGGCACCCTTATTCCTAGGTGTAAGGCTATAATACATCAAAAGAGAAAATGATGGAGTCTGGGACTTGGCAGACACAGTATTTAGATGACACTAGCCTGGTGAGGCATTACCCTCTAAGGTTCTCCATTCTCCACTGATTCCTTCTTTTTTTACTCTCAACCATATTCACATTAACCTTTCTTCTACATTTTCCCCTATCTATTCCTTCATAAATTCACTTCTTAAATTGCTTTTCCAATTTTTTCCATACTCGTTAAAGATCCACTAGGAGTCCATCTCTTCCACGAAATCTCCCAAGTAGTGGGGATCATTTATTCTTGTGTGAGCTCCTAATATATGCCCTAAACTTCTCTATCATGATGAACAATACAGATATGGTCTCTACGCTTAAAGAACTTACAGACTAGCTGAATCATTGACAACAAAATCATCCATCCATCCTCCACCCTCTATCACCTATCCATCCTCCATCCATTCATTCATCCATTTGTTGATTCATTCAATCTGTGTTTATTGAGAATTTCCTATTGTCAGGAACTGCTCTTTGCTGAAAATACAATGGTGTGGCAGAGACTTGAGTGCTCACTGATAACCATTTTCTCCTCTTCTTCCTGGATACATAGGTAATCTATATTTCCCAGCTCTTTTGTAATAGGGCCTTATGACTGAGTTCCCTCCAATGGAATGTGGGTGGAAGTGATGCATGCCTGGTCTGGCTCATAAAAATCTCCCACAAGATCCTGTGTTCTCTTTTCCTTCCACTGTGACCTTGATGGCAACATGCTGAAGATGGTGGTACAATCTGGGTCTCTGGGGTCCAGCTGGAGAAGAGTTGGCTAATCTGCATCTGACTATGGCATTAGAAATAAAATTTTATGTTATGAAGTTATTGAGATTTCAGGACTTTTTTGTGTTAGCGTGAAGGTAGAAGCTAGTGTTACTTTTACTGACTAATAAAAATGGTGAACAAGAACAGACATGGCACCTGCCTTCACAGAGCTTGAAGTCCAGTGGGTGAGAAAGACATTAAATAAATAATTACAAAAATAAATGAAAAAGCACAACTCTGATAGGTGTAATAAAGGAGAGGGTACCTGGGTCAATATACACATATATTAGACAACTAGACAACTTACCTAGACAACAGCAATTATGCATTTATGTTGAGATCTAAAGGGTGAGTGCACTGGAAGAATGTGAGGGTGTTCAAGAAGGGGGGAACAGAATGTGCAAAGTTGCTAGGGTAAGAAGAAGTGAGGTACATTCTAGAACTGGAAAGAACCCTAGTGTAAGTAGAACACAGAGAATGAGAAGGGATATGGTGCAACATGAGGATGGGGAAGTAGGTAATGTCCATTTAGGGTCTTGTAGGTTATGAATTTTAGTTTCCACCCTAAGATCATTGGGAAGCAACTCCAGTTTTAAGTAAGACTGATAACAAAATCAAATTTGTATGCTGAAATATTCTCTCTGGCTGCAGCACGAAGAATGAATTGATAGTTCTATTTCCAGCCATATGGTGGAACAGGTATCTGAAAAACGCTTCCACCAAAAATGTTCAGATGTTCCGAATAAAATAGAACATACAGTCTTTTAAATAAATGGCTTAAGGGGAATTCCCTGATGGTCCAGTGGTTAGGATTTGGCGCTTTTACTGCCGGGGCCCGGGTTCAATCCCTAGTCGGGGAACTGGGATACTGTAAGCCATGTTACGTGGCCAAAAAAAAATGGCTAAGATTGCAAGTACAGAACTCCCCAAGTTTCAGGTACAAAGAGGGAACTGAAATGAGAGGAGTAAGCCATGGAAAATGTATCTGCCTTGAGGAGCACTTCCCAGTCTCAGTGACCGCAGGGATTAGGTTTTAACCCCCTATGGGGACAGGGCCCATGAAAGTCAGGAATTTGGAAAGGATAATTCCCATGTAAAATTGTGACCCTTAAAAGGATGGCCTAGGGAAAATAAATCTATCTGTTATCACAGGGTGCTTGTCTTTTCTTGGCGCATGGGTGGGAAATTCTCAGAAAGTCTCCCCTGAGAATTTGTGACTATGCTTTACAGGTTTGGAAATTTATCATATTTACTACCCACCAAGTTCAGTGACCTGTAAGCTGAAGAATGAAAATCAAACTCGGTCTCAAGCTGGTAATATTCTTGTGGCATTTGGCAGGAGCAAATCCAGAAATACTCTGGAGGGCCACAGCTTCATATAGGTCACCTAGGTTTCTTGTAGAGAAAGCCCTGCCAAAGATGTACTGACATGTTACAAAACTAAAAGCCATGAGTGAGAGTGGTAGACAAAGCAAACAGCAGATTTAGACCTCTGAGAACTTCAGGTGATAGAACAATCTGGACTGCAAAATAAGTATACTGAAAGTAATTAAAGGCATAAAAGAAGGTATCAAAATCATACAAAAATAGCAAGACATTATGAAAAAAAGAAAGTGAACTGGAGAGGGATAAGAATAAAGCATCAGGATCAAGAATGCAACTCTCTTACCAAATGTGCAGGACTCTTGGCACATATCAGGATTTAGGAAGCAGTCCTTTTTATCATTTTCTTTTCTCTCTTTATGTTAAATATGTTATTTATATAGGACAAACCTCTCACTTGCTTTGTTAGTGACATCTAAAATGTAAGGGCATAATGACTGCCCCAAAGCCAGGAAACATTTTCCGTATTTGAAACTGATGGCCAGCTCATAAGACATTCTCTCTGTTATTACTGCTGCAATGTCTCACAAAGGAAAATATCATCTCAGTGTGATTTCTTTGCTTCTTTGCACTCTTCAGCTCAGTGTTCTCTTTCCAGCTGGGCACAAATTGAGGACACTGGCCTTTTCAATGGTGGACAAAGAGCCACAATGGGAGGGAGGTCGCAAGCATCAAAGGAAAGCTCAAAATAAGGAAGGCTCATTATTTCATCAGAAACTTTTTTTTATCGCTACTGTTTCAAAAATTATTCCTAGGCCTCACAAAAGAAGTAGGAATAAGTAATGTGGTAACATCAAGAGGTTACCAGGTCAGCCTGAGCTGGGGCTCTGGAGGAGCCAATGTTGCTTCACAAATCCCTAGATGGACCCAGGCTCGATCTACAGTAAGGGTTTTTGGTAGTAGAGAGACTTAGATGGAACTAGATGATTCCAAGCATGATGGAATCAGGTCATTTTCACTCACCTCTGTCTCGTGAGACACTGATCATTATCACTATCATCCTTACCTTTTACTGGAGTTTAGCTACCTGCTAGACCACATGTTATTTGATGTACCATAAGAAAACCTCTGTAGGGTAGGCATTAACATCCCCACTTCTCTGATGACAGATACAAAGAAATGAAACCATCCAAAATTTCTCATTTTATATTAGAACCAGAATACGATAGATGCCCTTAGCCTTTCCTTAGCAGGTTTAGGTAGAGGCAAAGTCATTCATAGCCCTAAGAAGAACAGGGGCCGATACGGAATTTCTCTCTTCATATGCTTTCAGAGAAGGTTGTGCTCTGAGCAGCCAAAATAAAACTGTCTCTCGCCTTGTAGCAAATGCAGATTTACCCCAATGGGAGAGAGAGATTTGAAAATTAATGATTTATAGAATCTGATGTATTATTGGAGCTGCTTTCAATCAGGGCTATTTATGATATACATGGGCAATATCAAACTGTAAGTGCCTCTCCTTCCTGTTCACACTTCGTTTCTGTATGTTCTTTAAAAGAGTGGGTATCCCTGTATTTGCTCCTTGCGTTTTGCTCTCTCCTCTGCCTGTGACTCATACACCCTGGGTCTTATTCCTGTACCCTCCCCACAGATATTTCTTTAACATTGTATGTGGATAAATCACACATACACATGTGCACATTATGAATCTGTGCAATATAGAGTACAACTTGGTTTTTATTAGAATCTTTTCTAGGGTATGATGTTTCCAATGTCAGATAATTAGTAGATTTGGGCTAGAAGCATGATGGCTATTAGGTCAAAGAGTAAATAGCCAGGGATTACAGATTGTAGTAAAGTAAGGCTGGAGGAACAGTTCATCAATAGCTCTAACAAATCATAGAGTTCCTATTAATAGTTTATACAACTAGAATTGTTTCAATACAGGATTTGAGGTTTTCAGTCTTCATGGTATTCTTTCTTATATTAAAGCAAAGTTTACTTAAAAGACAATGCCTTGGGGCTTCCCTGGTGGCACAGTGGTTGAGAGTCTGCCTGCTAATGCAGGGGACATGGGTTCGAGCCCTGGTCTGGGAGGATCCCACATGCCGTGGAGCAACTAGGCCCGTGAGCCACAACTACTGAGCCTGCGCGTCTGGAGCCTAAGCTCTGCAACAAGAGAGGCCGCGATAGTGAGAGGTCCGCGCACTGCGATGAAGAGTGGCCCCCGCTTACCACAACTAGAGAAAGCCCTCGCACAGAAACGAAGACCCAATACAGCAAATATAAATAAATAAATTAATAAACTCCTACCCCAACATCTTAAAAAAAACCCAAAAAACCCCTGCTGTGTCCATACAGCGTGATTCACTTAAAAAAAAAAAAAAAGACAATGCCTTATTTTAGAATCTCTTGGTACTGGTGCATTTTGAGCCCACAAGCCCTATTTCAAGTGAATATTTACATAATGTCTATCATCACTGTCTTTATATACATAGCAGGATCTCATGTTCATAGATATTGTGGTTTTAAAGATCTGTCCTGTCATCTATTTAATTTTCTTGCCCTAGTTACAGAGGAGGACTCATACCTACAAAGAAGCATCTGTGTTTTCTTTGCTTGCAGCTTGAACTAGCTCACTGTCTCACTGGAGAGTTATCACTAGTTCCTACTGATAGCAAGAGACCCTTTGTTGTTGAAGATTTTTTTTTTTACCTACTAAGAGAAGTTTCTGGATATCAAGGCTTAAAATCCTGTCTACATTTCTTCTCGAAGGGAAAATTAGAAAGAAAACATTTCAAAATTATGCCTTGCACATAATAGGAATTCAATCAATATTGATTCATTAGGAAATCCAAAGCCATATTTTGATTCAAGTTGTACTGGAGGGATAAACACAAATTGCATTTGTGTTTACTGTATGCTCAGTGATGGAAAAATGGTGTTGGGACAACACCCAACAATGTACCAAATGCATCAAAATAAATTTCAGATAAATTAAAAGCATACAAATAAAACCACAAAATTACTAGAAAAAATAAGGAGAGAATTAAAAAGAATAATATTGGAGTGAGAGAAGTCCTTGCAAAACATGAGACAAAACCCATAAGTCATAATATAAGGATACATAAGGTCACTGTAATAAAAATAAAACAAATTTTTATATGGCAAAAATCATCATAATCAAAGTAAAAAGAGAGATAGACTGGGAAGTTCTATAATTCATATCATAAACAAATTGCTAATTTCTATAGTATACAAAAACCTGCTATAAATCAATGTATAAAAGTCCAATAACCTAATGGAAAACCAGCAAACAGTTCATAGGAAAAGAAATAAAATGACTTTTACACATATTAAAAACAATCTCACTCAAAGCAAGAGAAACGCAAATTAAATCCTCACTGAGACACCATTTTATACTTAATATACTGGCAAAACTCCAAAATTATTGACAACACAATGTACTGGTGAAGATGTGGCAAAACAAATTTTTTCAGATATTGCTAATGGGAGTGGAAACAAGCACCAAACTCTATGGGATACAATTTTCCAAAATACGTTAAAATTACATGTATGTACCTTTTGACCTAGCTAGTCCAGTTCTATAATTTATTCTACAGATATACCTGCACACACATGTAAGATGGCACATGTAAAAGGCTATGCATTGCAGCTTTGTAATAGCAAAAGATTAGAAACTACCTAAATGTCTCTCAGTAGGAGACTAGTTAAAAAAATAATGGCTTATCTAACAATAGGGTATCATGAAGCTATAGAAATGACTGAGGACTCTCCTACATAGAAATTCCTTCTCTGTATCCATTTCAGGAAAATAAAATAGATAACAGGAGAGGTCCAGGAAAAAACATAAATATCTATAAACATGATGTTATAAAAAAGTACAGACCAGGGTATACAGCATGCTATTTGTGTAAAAATGGGGAGAGGAGTATATGCATACATGTATTTGTTTGTCATATGCATAAAATAACTCTAGAAGGACACACAAAAACTGGATAACATGGATTGCCATTAGGTAAAGGAATTGGGTAGGTGGGAGACACAGAAAAAGAGAATTTTCACTGTGTACCTTTTGTACTTTTTGCATTCTAAGAATGTTTTCCTATTTAAAAAGTTAATTAATTAATAAAAGATACCTCTCATACACAGGCACACCCATAACCACACACACACAGAACACACTTCATTTGCTATCAGACTTCAGAGCTACAAAGATAAATAAATCCCCAGCATGCTAGCTTCTTGGCAATATTATTAGGCTACCGGGCCTTGGGAGTTAATGGCACACATGTTATAATTAGGGTTAAGTGGGACTCATCTGCCAAACATGTCTGCCTCCTGAATTCCTAGCACTTTATCACATACACTTGTTGAATAAAAAATGAAAACTGAAGGATAAACAACAGATTAAACAGCAAATGGTCTTTGTGGATAATCCCAACTATTAATATAGTAAAAATAAACATAGTTGTTATACCCAGTAAGTCTGGAGACTTGGTTTCCACTACACAGCTGTGGGCTTGGTAAAGTCACTTGAATGGGAGTAACTAGTAAATAGGGAGCGTGGACTAGATCATTTCTAATGCTCCTTCCAGTTGCATTTCTCCTTGAAGGTATCCCAGTTGCAACACTCTTTACCAGAGTGTATGATGAAACTCTTTACTGTCACGTTATGTCTGAGTCTCCAGCTTTCTAGACCTGGGAAGACCCCAGAGTTACCCTGCTTTCAGTCTTTTCCTTTTTGCTTTAAAATACACAAAAGTCTTCCTGTTATCCAAAAACCTTCTGAGCCACTAATTTATTTAACTCTCTCTTCCTCCCATTTCTCTCTTTCCTTTATCTGCCAAATTTCTTAAATGATTTAAAGTCTGTTTGTGTGTCTGTCTCTTATGAAATTCACATCGCATTAAATTAACCATTTAAAGTGTACAATTTAGTGGCATTTAGTGCATTCACAATGTTGTCCAACTATCACCTCTATCTAGTTCTAAAATATTTTCAGGGCTTTCCTGGCGGTGCAGTGGTTAAGAATCCGCCTACCAATGCAAGGGACACGGGTTTGAGCCGTGGTCCGGGAAGATCCCACATGCTGCGGAGCAATTAAGCCCATGCACCACAACTGAGCCTGTGCTCTAGGGCCCACGAGCCGCAACTACTGAGCCTGCATTCTACAACTACTGAAGCCCGCATGCCTGGAGTCCGTGCTCCACAACAAGGGAAGCCACCCCAATGAGAAGCCTGCGCACCACAACGAAGAGTAGCCCCCACTTGCCGCAACTAGAGAAAGCCCGTGCACAGCAACAAAGACCCAATGCAGCCAAAAATAAATAAATTAAATAAATTAAAAACATATAAATAAAATATTTTCATCACCCTCAAAGCAGCCGTTGTACCCATTAAGCAGTCGCTCCCCATTCTCTCCTCTCATCAGCCTCTGGCAACCATTTTCTATCTTTATGTCTCTATGGATTTACTTATTCTGGATATTTCATATGAATGGAATGGGACCTGTGTAACTTTGATGTCCGGTTTCTTTTACTTAGCATAATTTTTTCAAGGTTCATCCATGTTGTAGCATATATCAGTGCTTCATTTCTCATGGCTGAATAATATTCCATTGTATGGCTATACCACATTTTCTTTAACCATTCATCAGTTGGTAGACATTTGGGTTGTCTCCACCTTTTGGCTTTGTGAATAGTTCTGCTATGAACATTCGTGTACACATATATGTGTGAATATCTGTTTTTCAATTATTTTGGATATATACCTAGGAGTGGGATTGCTGGCTTATACAGTTAATTCTATATCTAGCTGTTTGATGAACTTTTTGTGTCTCTTTTTGAAGCAGTTTGCTTAGGCTTAGGTGCAGACATTCATCAGAGGCTCATTCATTCAATAACTATTTATTAACTGCTAAGAAACAGGTCCTTTGCTCAGACACTGGAAGATATGAGGGTAAGACAGTTTATCCCTTGAAGGGTCTCATGGTTTGGCATAAAGAGGTAGATGGGGAAATGAACAAAATGTACACTGGATAGCATCTTTCCAATGATGAAAACCCTACAGGAACTCATCACTGCAACCAGAAGAAAACCCAAATTCCATACTAGAGGCTTCATGACTCTGCCTACACATGTGACCTCATGTAATCTCCATACAAAGTGTTATGGAAGTTCAGTGTTAGGAGAGAGAACTTCACGGAAGAGATGAGATTTAGCTTGTCCCTTAGGTTAGCAGGAGGATCTCTATAGAAACCAAATGTGAACTCCTGAAGGGAGACACATGAATACATTTTCTCATCTGCTTTGGGCTACCTTCCTTCTCTCAGAATTGACTCTCTTGCTCTCTAGCTGATCAACTTAGTCAAGAATCTGGGGCAAACTTTTAATCCTGCTCTCGCTGATGAATTAGTAATTGCCTGGAGGAAATGTTTCACTTTTATCCAAGATATTATTAACATTTTCAGGGCAATATAGTATTATTTAGGAACTTGGCAAAGTAATTAACCCAAAGCTCGTGTTAATACACTTATAAAACATAAAATCCGGGCTTCCCTGGTGGCGCAGTGGTTGCGAGTCCGCCTGCTGATGCAGGGGACGCGGGTTCGTGCCCCGGTCTGGGAAGATCCCACATGCTGCAGAGCGGCTGGGCCCGTGGGCCATGGCTGCTGAGCCTGTGCGTCCGGAGCCTGTGCTCTGCAACGGGAGAGGCCACAGCAGTGAGAGGCCCGCGTACCGCAAAAAAAAAAAAAAAAAAAAAAAAACCATAAAATTCTTGTTTACTTTGTCATCAGATCCATCATTAGTACCCTTAATTATTGAAGACATTGATACTTCAGATTTTAATGAATTGTTGGAAAAACTGCTGGAATTATGAAGGCCAATAAATTGTTTGAGCATTTAAAGAGAGTTAATGGAAATTTATGCCAATCTAGATTACATAATCTCTTCCAAATTTTCATTTATCTCTACCATATACACCAATGCTACTTCAACTGGCCTACCTCTAACATTTGCAGAATCTGGGGTGAAAGATTAAATGGAGGTGTACATACCATATATCTAAATATTTAAAAGTTATATATCAAATGGTTGCATAAAATATGTTCTATCTTCCTACTTGTATATTTGTGTACATATGTATATACATACATATGTATGTATATACATACACACACACACACACACACACACACACACATATATATATATATAGATCACAGCTGTGATTAGCTCACAGTCCTCAGACTCCAACCCATTTCCCTCCTCTTTCTACCCTGCTTTTGCTCCTTGCTATGAATGATTTCATGAACATGTGTGTGAACACTCTCCCTGCACATCCAACATTCATTCCCTACTCCTGCAAACAGTCGTCCCTTGGCTACTCCTTGGGCCTAGTGGTGCAGACCAAGAGGAAGGCCCTAGGGAAGAGTCCCATACAGGTCTTGGAAGCACACTTGAAATTCGAGAGTCCTGCGTAGTGGAGTGTGATCTGGAGGTAGGGAGGACTGGTAAGTGGAGTGGGTACCCTCCCTTCATCCCATCCTCAAGCAATGGGAAGGAATGAGATGTAGCCAGAGAAGGGCCAGAGCAGAGCCCTCTAATATGGGGTCCAGAAGTGGGCCCCTCTTGCTGCACCTCAGAAATCTCTTCTGTCCTCCTTGTCAACAGTGAAAAATTGTGTGAGTTTTTTAAACTATGTGGGCCTTGGTTTCCTGATCTGTATAAGGGGTCATAAAGCTGCTGCTATTGCTACTACTCAAGGTTGTTGAAAAGTCTAGATAAATTTAACAATGTACGTGAGAGTGCTTTGTAAAGGTGCTATATACTAGAAACATATTGTTATTATGTTGGGGTTTTTTGGTTTATTTTGATCGGACCCTGTACTAAACCAGAGGGCAAAGCAGCTGCTTGCTGTGCACACACTCTCATGTTCTCATTAACGTATAACCAAAAAAGAAAATATGGAGAGCTGATGACAAAGGAGGCAAAGGTTATTAAATATCCTTCACGTTTTATTTTTCCTAAATCTGCTTCCTGATTCCTCCAGATCCAGATTGATTTCTTTAAAACCCTGAGTTTGTGGACATGTGCTAATTTGCATGGCTGATCTAGGTCCCCAGATTGATGCCGGGTAAGGGACATTACTCTTCAGCTGTAAGGCAGGGTAGCTCCTGCATTAAGCAGGAAGCAGACTGATATCTCATCTGTTCAGCCGGCAGAGAATATGCAGTGTACCTTTGTGGTAAAAGCAGACGACTGAACGAGCAGGGTGTGCAGGGGAATGAATTACACCATGAGCTTCTGCATCCATAAAAATGAGGCCGCTCTGGGGTCAGGCGGGTGGGTGATGTTTCACGGAGGCAGGTTAAACTGATTCGACCCTCCGGCTCACTGATTTGAAGCTGACAAAAGGGGCTGTGCTGTCGCTCTGGGCTCCGAATGAACTTACCGTTGTCTCTGGCCATTTTGAACGAGGAAAGTCTCTGGATTTTTCTTTCTTAGGATTGTATTTTCTTTCTTCTTCTTTTAAAAACACCATTTCATTCCTATTTGCACAGAAATCCAAATCAGTTTTATTTTCAGGAATAGGGATTTTGGTATGTTTGGGGCAAAACCCCTATATCTTAATCTCCTTTTATCATCTTGCTAAATAGAACAAATTGTGCTACTTCGGTTTTTTTGCTTTTCAAAAGCAATTACTTCCCTGTCATTTCTAGACATTCAAGCAGAAGAGTCTGCCTTGATTACCCATCCTTCCTCTCCCCTCCCCCTTTCAAGTCCTCTGGCTTCTGCACTGCTAGGGAAGGATTCAATTAAATGAAGTGTCAATGGAGCTACAATGGTTTCAGGTCAGAGACGTCAGTAAAAAGCTGTGGAGCTGTGCTGTCCCTGTGTATGTAAATGTATATATTTATACCAGGGATGTCAACTTTCAGGACTCTCCTCCTCTGCTCTTCCCTGATCAAAGATGATCGCTGAGGCAATTACTGCAGAGGAAAAGAAAATCAGGGCCTCCCGTTCATCCTAGTGCTGTAGGAATTTAATTGCTTGGAATAATGGAGCAGGAGTCCCTTTCCTTTGCACACGGCCACACTTAGACACACACAAACTTACACACATGGTTGTGCTAGGACACAGGATGGCAATGCAGAAAAACATCCATGCACCCCCTAGTCCTGATGCCTGTACATGTACACAGAGCTGCCTGTGACACACACACGAAATACTGTACTCTCTGGCTAATTCAATAAAAGCAATGTATAGTATCTGGCTTACATTAAAAACTATGTTTTTACCTTCCTTTATAAAAGACTTAATTTTTATTCCTTTATCAAAAGAGACATCTAAAGTTAAAAAAAAAAAGAGACGAGGATACAGGGAGAAGTCACAGCAGCAAAATACACAAATTCTTCAGTTTGTGCTTTTGTTGTTTAATTCTTCTGTACACACAGTCACAGAAGTCCTAAGTCTCTGCACAAACACTTCACATGTTAAAAATCCCTCTCAAGCCCTTTTTGCTTTGTTGTAGGCACAAGGACAAGTTGAGTATTCTATACTATTCACTGTGTTCTAGGCTATTCTGCTTTTGTTCTTATATGACATGAAGAGGGATTCTAACTTGCATCAACAAATATAAAGAGTGACATTCAGATGCAGAGAATCCTAGCTCTCTAATTAGTTCTGCTATGTCCAGGCACTGGGAGTACGTGTCGTGTGGCTTCAGGCTGGGGTGAGTCCCTGGTCACACTTAGAACACAGGCTCTAAAGCATCCACATGGCAGATTCAGGTTTTCATTTCAGGCTCCCAAGGGCTGTCAGATTTTAAATATTATTATTTGGCCTAATTGGTTCCTCCTTTGATGGCAAGAGAGTAAAGACAGGGAAAAATACCCTCAGAAACCCTGTCATCCACACAAAGGCAGAGCACAGACACTTGGCTTTGTGTGAACAATCACTAGAAGTTTTTCTTTTTCTTTTTGTGGATTAAGTAGTTAACTGTGTGCATGAAGCTCACATCCATCCTTTCTAGGACAGTTAAGAATAAATACAGCCTTTCAGAAAAAGGAATACAAATTTTTTCCACTGTTGTGATTGTTGAAATTAAAAAAAAAATTTTTTTCTGAAAATTTCAGAAAATGGTGGTGGTAGATAAACCAAGTGCAAACCAAAAAAGATCCCAAAGCACCTTATTTTAAAGATTTGGAGATACCAATCTCAGGCTTCTCAGCTCAGCAAGACTACCATCCTCTCTTTGGATTCTCTTTTCCCAGACTGTGTCTTGGAAACTGACTCCAGCCAGTTATCTGGACCAATCATAGGGCTCACCTTTTTTGTTTTTTGTCTCTCAGAGATCTCATTCCTGTACTACCTAAATAGAATGTCTGAAAACAGTTGTTTTATATGTTTTATCTTATTTTCTAGTTGTTTACAGTGGGAGGACAATTCTTATAAAAGTGAATCCTTCATGATTTTTTTTTTTGCTCTATAAACACTTATTGGGGAAGGGTGGGGGAATCCTTCATGACGTGAAAGAAAATTTTAACCTACATATTGTTGAATAAATGATTGAATGAAAAAAAAAAGATTTGGAGATAAAAGTGGCTATGTGGATGGCTATGTCAAAATATTACAACTGAGCCCCTGATAATGTCTCTGATGGTTTTTTTTTTTTTTTTTTTTTTTTTGCGGTATGTGGGCCTCTCACTGTTGTGGCCTCTCCCGTTGCGGAGCACAGGCTCCAGACGCGCAGGCTCAGCGGCCATGGCTCATGGGCCTAGCCGCTCCGCGGCATGTGAGATCTTCCCGGACCGGGGCACGAACCCGCGTCCCCCGCATCAGCAGGCGGACTCTCAACCACTGCGCCACCAGGGAAGCCTTGTCTCTGATGTTTTTGTTTATTTGTTTTGGTTGTTCTGGTTCCTAACTGGTGGATTCTGGGCTTGGATTTTATATTTCTGACTCCCTTCTCTAATGGGCCTCAGTGTCTCTTTACAAACATGTGTAACTCCAGCTGTCGCCTTCCAGCTGCACTGATGCTGATGAGCTTGGACACTGCCCAGTCTTGAATGTTCAATCTAATAGGGGAGGCAGAAACATAAATAATTACAATACAGGAGAAAGACCATAATAAAGGTGACGAAGGAATACCCAGGAGGAGCACAAAACCTGGGAGGAAATCACATGGATCCTGTTCTGGAGCAGATGATTCCTGGGCCAAAATTAGCCAGCAGGTTATCAGTTACAATGACCAAAGCAGCCAAAGTTACCTTACATTTGACATTAATTTTTCAAATGATTTGATCTCCCTAACCCTCATTTGATGGGAAGTCCAATGCCCTCCTCCAGATTTCTGTAAATTCCTGGGTTCGAGGGGCTTGAAGTCCAGCTCCTACCACACATCACTGGTATTGAACTTCTTTTGGCCTGTCCGTTCCCCCTGGTCTGTACCAATCCAGGTGTGGTACTTGGTACTACACAAGTACTTGGCACTTGGTTTGTATGAAACACCCACCCAGGGTGTGTGTGTGAACACCTTGAATTTTGGAGAGATAGAGGTTTTACATCACCATATTCCTGGCCCTTTCTCGGTTTTCTGAAATTCCTTCCCTATCATTTCTGCAGCTCCCCCACTCATCTGGCTCCCCTATCAACTTAGCTCTGCTTACTTCATTACGGAAAGCAATAGCATTCTCTACCCGCTCCACTGCTCCAGCCGGCCTCCACATACCCATTGTGCACATCTACCGTCCTTAGAAATGTGCTTACATATGTACACACACACACACACACACACTCTCTCTCTCTCACTCTCTCTCTCCTAGCAGAGGCTTTGAGATTTGAGTATGTTCCTTCTTCTTCCTCCACTTGTCTCTGTGGAGCCTCATTTCCTCATGCTGAGGATTATGGAATCTCTTCTCATCATCTCTCCAACAAGGTAAAGTTATCCCACAAATAGTCATTCCACATCAAATGTGTGCCTGGCTCTGTTTTGGAGGCACTGGGGACACAGTGGGAAACAAGCAAAGAGAGTCTTCGCCCTAACAGGTCGGTTTTAGTTTCTAATACCATTTCCCCATTTCCCCCTATTTTTCCAGGAAGCAAAATGTATTTAATAAATGTTTGCTGAATGAGAGTTCTCACTCAAATTTCTTCTGCTGCCTTATCTCTCCTTACTCCTCTCCACTAACCCTATGCTCAGGTGTAGTGTCAGACTCTCCCAACACCACCTGTCTATTCCTGCTGCTAGAACTTTGAGAGGGGTATTCTTTTTTTTTTTTAACATCTTTATTGGAGTATAATTGCTTTACAATGGTGGGTTAGTTTCTGCTTTAAAACAAAGTGAATCAGCTATACATATACATATATCCACATATCTCCTCCCTCTTGCAACTCCCTCCCACTCTCCCTATCCCACCCCTCTAGGTGGTCACAAAGCGCTGAGTTGATCTCCCTGTGCTATGTAGCTGCTTCCCACTAGCTAGCTATTTTATGAGAGGGGTATTTTTAAAGCTAATATTTATTGTGCTCTTTTCATGAGCTTTGCAGAGTGCCTTATATTCATTCTTTCATTTAATCCTCACAAAAACTCAATGAGGTAAATAATATTATTTTTGTTTCACAGATGAATAAACAGGAGCTTAAAACAATTACTTTCTTGCCTATAGATGGTCCTTACCTATTAAAATCCTACTCACCGCTTTAGCTAATCTTGAACCACATGATCTCCCCAGCCTTTGAAATTCCACACCACTCTGTTTCAGCTCTGAGTAACCTAATTCACTATTTGTATTAAAGATATTTTTTCTGTCTATTAGACTGTAAGCTCCTTAAGGGTAGAGGGTGGGTACGTTCATCTTTGGAAACATTCAGATGCTTGCATACGGAGGCCTCAATAAATAGCTTCAAATTAATTTAAATAAAACAACCATAGAAAATGGCTTATCTCAAAAAGGAGCTGAAGGTTACATGAATTACCTGTATCTCCTAGAAAGTTCGGAATACTGTCCTGGGTAGAGCCAGAATTCCGAAAGAATTTTGAATTCTTACAGTTATTATATAATAACTGTAAGATTTACTATTTGTACTAAGGTCCCGAACTATTTGAGGCTAACCTGCACTACAGTACGAATAAAATAATATTGCAGGAGTAAAGAAACTGAAAATAAGAATTAAGCCAATTTAAGAATCACTAGATAATGAGAGGGCTTACAGCTGCTATTGTGAATAACCTAATTATGTTTTCAGTACAGATAAATTTTGAACAATTGCCTAGGTCATAATAGATGTGTAGCTAGAAAAGAGACCCTGTTCCAAGTACTCAAGGTAGACAGCTATGGAGCCAAAGACAGTGGTTGTCTGCACATGTATCCAATTTTTTTCTCTCTGTTCCCCGATAGTGAAGCTGTGACACAATGTTTTGTCAAGGAACGGTTACCAAGAACTGGCATAGAATTCCGCAATAGGTATGGGCTGGAAGGAGTTATAGGTATCTGGTCTGTTTCTTTTGGTAAAGCTAAAGTCTACTTTTTCTTCATGTACATAATCAATATTTATTTTATATAACTATAAATATATACACAGAAATAGGTAAATACCAATGGCTAATATAGGTGAAGATTTGAAGAAATAAAAGTAAAACAAGAAAAGGCAGGGTTGACTACTGGAATAGAAGAGCGTTAGAAGGTAGAATATAAACAACAGAGGTCAAAAAAGAGAATATAGTTCATTTTTACTGAGGCTATTACTCAATTTTTAAAAATGGCTTTGCCTCATAGAGTTTCACTGGTCATTGAGTCACCTATATATTGGCTGTTGCTTTGGTTTCTTTTTTGAAAAACATTTCTATATTCATATGCTTTGAACCTCTGTAATTTTGTGTTATGTATTGTACTAATCAAATGCCAGATTGAGCAATGGTTTCATTATGAAGATGTGGTTAAAACAGTCTTGTAAGAAGGATATAATTTGTATACAGTCAGGAAAAAAATTGCAACATTTCTCAACCAAAGGGATGATGACCTCTGTGAGTGGTTCTCAAGGCTTCCTAGCAAGGGTTTTTAGGTTATCTTAACCTCGGTGTGCTGGATACTTTCCACTTGCCCCTCCAGATCTACTCTGCGTCCTTCTTCACTCGGCTGCATGCTGTGGAGCCTGACCTCTATGAACTGAATGCATCAACTGGCCCCTTGCTCTGGCTTCCACTTGGTTCAATTAAGGCATAAGTGGGAGGGAGGAGATCTGCTCCCTTTCTGTAGATCACTTGAGGGCAGCTATGTCCTTTGATGGAATGTCACAACACCTCCCAAGATGTCCTGTCTACACAACTCTCTCCTTCCTCACCTTCAACGTTAGGGTGGTGACAGCTACCCTGTTCTGTTACTACCTCCAGTTCCAGAATACTGCAATATTCCTTGCTATTTCCTGCACCCCTGCCTAAACCTTTATAAGTAGCTGTTTCAGTATGCCCTCCTCGAATTCTCACTCTGAGTATAACAGCTGTTTCTTGCTGGGACCCTGACTGATATACTCAGGTATTAGCTAAACTTAATTCTTACTACTTTCTACCTGGTTCCTCTTTCTAATCAGAACAGCATAATTGGTTGTATACCTAACCCAACTCATATTACTCTTTCTTTCTGGAATGCCTTCATATGTCTCTCTTCCAATCTAGGTTTATCAATATCTTATGACACAACTCAGGCATCACTTCCCCCTGCCCATTACTAATTCCAAAGCAAAATTAGCAATCTCTTCTTACATTACTCTAGGTACTCCATTCCATCATCACTAGACACTTATATCTTTAGGTGTTTTATTCATGGATTAGTGTTTGTGTTCTCTTCAGTGAGAGTACAAACTCATAGAAGGTCAAAGACTCTGTCCTTCACTTTTAGATTCATTAATTAATTCAACAAAGAGTTTTTGTACCAAGTATGCATCAGTCACTGTTCTTGGCTTCAGGGATAGAGCAGTGAATATAACAGACAAAAATACCTGTCCCCTTGGAGCTTATACTCTAAAGGAGGTGACAAAAGATATAACAATAAGTAAGTTAAGATTTTAGAATGTTAGATAATGACAAGGGCTAAGGAGAAGAAATAAATCAAGGGAGAATAAACAACTTCGGGGACAAGTGCTGAAATTTTAGGTAGGGTGGTCAGGGAAGATGTCACTGGAAGATGACTAAATGGAGGACAGCCATGTAGATAGGCGGAGGAAGAGCATTCCAGGCACAGGAAACAGCAAATGCAAAGATTCTGTGGGAGGACAGTTCTATTCATTGAACAGAAGGAGGTCAGGTGACTGGAGTGGGAAAACAACAAAGAATAGCAGAAGATGAGGTCAGACATGTATCAAGTCCTAGTGGTGGTCACATAATAGTTGCTCAACAAATTCAAAGACTTTTAGAATTGGCAGGAAAATGGTTTGAAAGAATGATCTGGATAAGGAAAATCAGTGATGCAAAAAAAAAACTCCCCAAAGATATTGCAATTGGAGAGCTTTTCTATCTCTCCTTTAAGCCCTTGTCCCTTTCACTGTCTCCTTTCGCTACCAGTGTTAGAAGTGAAAGCACACCAGTGTCGATTACCAGCACACCACTCATGATGTTTCTTTTGGAATAGCAGTTTCAATTATAATAGAACACTCAGAAGAAAAATACCATCAACCTAATAGAAAATTAGGCAAAGTGCATGGCCAGACAGTTCACAGAATAAAAATTACTAGCTAAAAGAACAGCAAATACAAAGCCCAAAGACGGGAGCATGCTTGACATATTTAAGAAACAGTAAGGGGACTTCTCTGGTGGCACAGTGGTGAAGAATCTGCCTGCAATGCAGGGTATACGGGTTCGATCCCTGGTCTGGGAAGATACCACATGCCACAGAGCAACTAAGCCCGTGTGCCACAACTACTGAGCCTGCTCTCTAAAGCCTGCGAGCCACAACTACTGAGCCCATGCGCCATAACTACTTGAGCCCGTGTGCCTACAGCCTGTGCTCCACAACAAGAGAAGCCATCACAATGAGAAGTCCGCACACTGCAACGAAGAGTAGCACCCGCTCACCACAACTAGAGAAAGCCTGCATGCAGCAACAAGGACCCAATGCAGCCAAAAACAAATAAATTTATAAACAAAACAAAACAAAAACAAAAGCAAAAAAAGCCAGCCATATGTGTCTACTGATGGAAGACACAATTCTTGTCAAAGGGTTTGAATCTCCAAAGGTCAGCCTCTGGATCCAACTGCCAACTTGCAGAAAATACAAGGGACAGAGGAACACATTGAGCTGTACCATGAGTCTGAAATCAGCAAAATCCAGACTAAGAAGAAATTTTATGGATCAAATAGCCCGGGTTCTTCAACAAATAGATTTTAAAGAAAGAAGGGGTAATCTATAGAGACTTCAATGACATATCAAGGTAAAAAAAGGAGCAGACTAAACAATAGTGTCTAGAGATGCATACACGGGTCATAAAAACATAAAGAAATGCAAATGTCTAATATCAAAGTCAGGAGGGAGGAAGAAAGCTTCAATTGTGATTGCACATGGAGGGACATCTGGGAGGCTGGAAAAGTACTATTTCTTGATCAAGGTGGTGTTTGCCTTAGAATAATTCACTAAGGTATACATTTGTTCCATATAGTTTTCTGTATTTCAGCTTTATTTTACAATAAAAAAGTACACAATGCTAATAGTTATAAATATATACGAATATACATATATATACATATACATAGATAGATATGGAAGTAAATAGAAAAAGAAATAGATGGATAGGTAGATTAAAAAAAAGTCCCACAGTTCCAGAGATATGTGGGCTTCTTTTGAACATTTACAGATAGTAGGAGATGGATAATTTACTAAAGAACAGCATTCTGAGCTTGGTTGGGCCCCTTCTCTTTTCTCTGTCCAAATCAAGTAATTGTTAGCAGAAGTTTTTGCTCTGTGGTCAAAGCCTGAGATCTACTCTCTGAATAAAGTTATTTGTCTGCTCAGAGATGATTCCTTGGAGGGTACTGGGGATTAAGAGAGAAGCAGAGCAGAGACTGACCACCTCTGTATTACCAAGCAAGACATGGAAACAAAAAAGGACAGTTCCACTCAGAAATTGTGCATGCAAAAGTGCCTTACCTCCAGTAGAAAGGTTCCCTGCCTTTTACAATCACTGGAATTTCCAACCAGCCTGCCTGCTCCCTGCCTGTCAGTCAAAACCTAATCAGCCATTTACATGAAACTGGAAATCAGCCTTTTTTTTTTTTTTTTTTTCCATTGGTGAGGCCTACCAGGCAAACGTATATATCAACCACAGAGGAAACCACGATCCTGATTCATAATGATGCATGGACAAGAAAGGAACATTTGAAAAAATCAACATTTGAAAAAATCAACAAAAGAGAAAGTAGCAAATATCTAACAAAAGAGAAAGTAGCAAATATCTAAATATTCCTCCTTATCCTGCAGGAAACAGAGCTATTTTCTGTTTCCTAGACATATCCTTGTAAATTTCCTAGACATATCCTTGTAAAATTTCAGAACTTGAAGAATTAAGAGAAAACTCTGATAGCTTTTGGTGAAGGAGGAAAGGTTAGCTATAATAGAATGAAAAGCAGACTGATATAAAATATCTCAGCAGCAACACTGGATGTTAGTAGACTTTGAAGCAAAGCCTTCAAAGTCCTTAGCAGGAAAAAAAAATCTGTACTTAGCCAAACTATCAATTAAGTATGAATGTGGAATTAAATTTTTGGACATGTAAGCACTCAGAGAGTTTAACACCCACATATCCTATATTTAAAAATTACTTAAGTAGATTATTCTGAGTAAATGACAAAGGAACCCAAAGAGGAGGATTATATACAATAAAACCCCTGCCACACACAATGGAAACTAAGTATGACAGTGAGAAGTAAAGGGAGATAGAAAGATATGTGAAAAATACTGAGTAGGGATCTTGGTGCTTGAGATATTTCTCGTTCGAATAACAAACTTTCAATGATCTAGGATTAAATGTCTTTCTCTATTGATTCAATCATGCTGCATGGTTCTACGATGACTATACAATCATCACGTAAAAACTGCATTTTATCCGGTGTCTTTAGAGTCACCTTATGCACAATGCCTGTAAGACTAAGATTATAAATGTTAAAACACTGACAAAATAAAAATTATACAACTACCAAAAATTTGATGGGACAATGAAGAGAAGCGGTGGAAGGAGGGGTTGATGCAGTATCTTCACAACTTTTTTTTTAATACTTTCATAGGATAATAAATCAACGAATAAGTTTTTAAAAATAATCATTTAAAATCATAAAGACAAACACCAGAAGAATTTAAGACATATAGCTAAAGAAAATTGTGGGTAGGGAACGAGGTGTACGTAACAAGATGGAATATAGCGGGAATGGATAAAGAACCTCAGCCTGGAGTCTATTAGGTATCACCTAGAGTTGAAACATTAATATCGAAATATGAGAATGTTGTTAATAGTTGCAATGGCTGATTGACCAACTCTAGCTGGAAAGAGATTTGGAAAATGAGTGTGTGGTGTTTTCCACAAAACTCATAAGGAAGAGAATGCTCCAGTTATCAGAAGGGAGTTTAGGTGTTGGGTAGTTAAAAAATAAAATAAATATAAAATAAAATAAACTGTAATTATACCAGGTTTTTAACGTCCTATTCAAATATCTACTCCTCACTAATCCATCAGGTAGAGGTAGAGTGAGTCTTTTCACTCCTCTGTTAACCACAGGAAGGGTGAGAACCAACACCAATTAAGTACTGACCTTGTGTCTTTATTAGGTATGCCATTTGCCTTATATCATTTAACATTCCTAATCACTTTGTCCCCTTTCTATAGGTAAGAAAACCAAAGCTCTAAGAAATTAAGAAATTTGCTCATGGTTATTTAGCTGAAGGCAGTGGAGTCTGTATTAAAAACTAAGGCTCTGTGTCTTTGAGGTTCATGCTTCTATGATGTATCTCCCTGTTGGTCTGTATCTCTGCACATGGTATTGATTATATACACTTTGGTACCATGTATGTTTTATCTCCCCAAATAAATTGGCAGCACCTTGATAAAGGGTTACTTGCCTTGGACAATTCTTGTATCTCTTACAGCACATAATACAGTACCTTTTATATATAACAGGCTTAATCAATATCTATTATATGACTCTGAAATTTATATCAATGAAAAAGAAAGTCATATTTTTGAGGTAAATTGGGTATAATAAAGCATCAGTGCATTGAAACTCTACAATCCCTGTAGTACATTAAAATGCCCTTCATAGACTTACAAGTCTTCATCTTTTTCCTCATTTTACTAATTAAGTCATTTTCTCAAGATTACAAACAAGAAAAATAAATCAATATCCAATTATTCTTTTCCTGTTTAAATTTCTACTTTTCCTGCAGCATTATTTTTAATTCATTTTCCTTGTATTGGTCTTTTACTTTAGGTATATTATTTGTCAAAAACACAATTGAGGGCTAGCTTATGATGCTTCCCACCATCCTTAACAATATTTCTAAGGAAAACTGGCTTAAAAATGGAATGTGGGATATCACATCTTTGTAAACAATAAGCTTCTCATACACAATCTGTATTGCATGGTGTCTAGCTCAATGCAAATGAGAATGCTGGTTGAGTTGAATGTAAAATAAGCAGTAAATCTTCATAGGCACATATATTCTTAGTAAAGATGCATGTGATATATGTCTATTCTTAAATCATTCATGTTAGGCAAGATGCAAATGCTTCAGTGCTTTATTCTTCCCCTCATTCACACAGTCGTCTACACAGCCCCTTCTGGCTGGAGAAGCAAATACTCAATAACCATACTACTCTGCCAGTGTAGATGGATTTCAGTCTGTGTTTTGTTTCACTACAGCAGCATCTTGTTTCAATAAAAGCTGGCTCTCAGCCTTCTTGTGGCTCTTATTCCAAGCTGAGGATGCATGCTTATGAGCTGCCTGTCTCTTTGCGTTTAGCTAGAAGTGTTCACAGCCCCTCCCCCAACCACCCTTCCCACTGTTTCTGCTACTACTTTTATTCAATTCAACACTTGAGGGGACTGCAGATGAAATGCCTCTGAACCTAAATTGCCAGCAATGGAAATAACAACCTGTATTCTGACTTGCCCCTCCCTTCTCCACCGACACTTTTCGAATCTGAGTGTAGGAGCACATAGCTGCTCTATCTCTGTCTCTTGGGTTTAGCGGTATAGTGGCTTTTCTAGGCTAGAAAAAAAAATTACCACCTCAAACGAAAATCCATTAGGGCAAATATTTGGTAAGAGAAAGAAAGAAGTAGGCATGCATAAACTTAAAGGCTATATACAAATTTGGTGAAATACATGATGTAGAACAAGAGATCAGAATTTACACACCACACGGCAAAGTTGTCACCTTGGGAGATTATACACTAACTTTACCGGCACTAATCACTGCTAAAGCATTTTTGAAATTTCTCTTACAGAATTGCTCTCAGTGTCAGCACACAAGATATATGAGAAAATAAGCCTCTTAACACCCCATTTTTTAAAATCCTAGACAGTATTACTCAGTTTAATCACTCACCATGTTACAAGACTTCTCTATGAGTGGATTTTACCAATTTAAAAAATATCAAATCCTCTCTCAAAGAAAACCTTAACACTGATGAAATTTAAAAATGTGGTGCAGGCTTTAAGGAAAAACCTACTATGTGCCAGAAGGCAGTAGCCACAGTAAGTAGTAGTATTCCCATTTTAGAGTTAAGAAAACTGGATTATCAGAGAGATTAAACAACTTGTCCAAGGCCACACAGTCAATAAATGGATAAGGGAATTTATCCATTTTCTTCCTCAGCAAAGCAGGAGAAATGCCAGCTCTGTCTCCCAGGATTCTTGGGAGCACAATTAGTCCCCTGGGGAAGGCTTCCAGAATGTCACAGGAAACCCCAGGTTCTCAAGCTCCAGAAATGGCTACCTGGCTTCAATGGTACATGGCTTCAACGCCAGGGTGATGCTGGGGACCCAGAAGTTCCTTTGCCAGGAACAAAGGTGGAAAGAACAACAGATGAAGACGCAGACACCTACTCCTAAGGGGTTCAACAATTATGACTCATAGAAAAAAATCCAGGACCCCAGTTATACCCCTCCCAAAGGGCCTTTCCAACAGGTCACTAGATTGAACAGATTTCAAACTCCTGAGAAAGGGAAACCCTCTTATTCCTGATCAGGAGAAGAATGGATGTTTTATGTCATGCGTTACAGGACATTTTCCTATGGGGGTGGGATATATATAAACGTAGTGGTATTTTAAAGTCTTTGTCCAACTAGGCTATTAAATCAATATCATTTAGAATTAATTTGTGTTCTGATTAAATTTTATTTCTATTTTTTTTATCACAGATTTATGTTTTTGAAGTTCGGTTTGCCAGGTCTTTCAGTGGGGAGGGTTTTAACTGTTTTATTTTCCTTCTCTCTTTCTCCCCTCCCTCCTTCCTGTCTAATGGTTTGTAATTGACTTCAGGCAAGCTCTCAGGGCCCCAAGTCCAAAACCAAGACTTAAATTTGGGATTGAGGACCCCTGTGCCACCACGGTATTGGGCACATCACCATATAGTCACTGAGCTAGTGAGAAGACATTTATTTTCTGGTACTAAGGTTGTCTGGCTTCTCCTGAAGCCCCTGGCAAGACTTGGCAGCAGCTCTTCCTTCAGTTTGGGCTGGGGGGAGTCCCCACCTTAGTCCCTGGTTTCAGAAATCCAGTTTGCCTCCTGTTTCCCACTCCCTCCCACAACAAGGAACAACTATTTTAGGGGCTGGCCTTCCAGTCATCATTGTCTCCATTCCCAGAGCCCTCCTCATCCATGGATTCAAACCCTTCTTGCCACTCACTAATTTAAGTTTCTGTTTCACTTTTTGGTCTCAAGGGTATTTATCTCATTTATGAATACACCATATCTCTTAATTTTCTTTTCTTTTTTAATATTTATTTTATTTATTTTCCTTATTTTTTTGGCTGCGTTGGGTCTTAGTTGTGGCACATGGGATCTTTGTTGAGGCATGAGGGATCTTTTTCATTACAGAGCACGGTCTGCTCGGGTTTCTCTCTAGTTGCAGTGCACGGGCTTCTCTCTAGTGGTGGCGTGAGGGTTTTTCTCTCCCTAGTTGTGGCACGTGGGCTCCAGAGCACGTGGGCTCTGTAGTTTGCGGCACACGGGCTCTCTCGTTGAGGGGCACAAGCTCAGTAGTTGTGGCGCATGGGCTGAGATGGGATCTTAGTTCCCCGACCAGGGATGAACACGCGTCCCCTGCATTGGAAGGTGGATTCTTTACCACTGGATCACCAGGGAAGTTCCTAATTTTCTTTTAATATCTGATTAATTGTTTTTTTTGTGTGCAGTGGGGTTGGGGGGTGGTGCTCAAAAAAAGAAACTATAGAGCCATCTTTTTTTTTTTAATTTTATTTATTTTTGGCTGTGTTTTGGGTCTTCGTTGCTGCGTGTGTGCTTTCTCTAGTTGTGGTGAGCGGGGGCTACTCTTTGTTTTGGTGCTCAGGCTTCTAATTGTGGTGGCTTCTCTGTTGCAGAGCACAGACTCTAGGTGCGCAGGCTTCAGTAGTTGTGGCACACGGGCTTAGTTGCTCTGCGGCATGTGGGATCTTCCCAGACCATGGATCAAACCTGTGCCCCCTGCATTGGCTGGCAGATTCTTAACCACTATGCCACCAGGGAAATCCCTATAGAGCCATCTTGACCAGAATTCTTCTCACTGAATTTGTCTTCAGAGATTTCCTTCGGGCATCTCAAATTTAACATGTCTAGGACTAAATTCATTATCTTCTCTCACCAAAACCTGTTCTTCTATATTTATTTTAACTTGATGAATGTTATAACAATTGATCTAGCCTCCAAAATTAGAAACATCAGCTTCATTCTCAGTTCTTGCTTCTTCCTCCCTCATCATTTCAAATCTGTCTCCAAATCATACAGAATCTATTTCAACAACAACTCCTGAATCTATTCATCCTGTCTAAGCTCACTTTAGTGAAGAATTCATGAACTTTCTTGCCTGAGTGTCAGCTATACTCTCCCTGCCGCCAATGTCTTTCCACTCAAGTCCATATTTCAACTGTTTCCAGATTCATTTTCCCAAACAAACAAAAAAACAACCCTAAGTCTCTTTAAAGACTTTGTCTGTTATCTAGAGAATGAAGTTCAAAATTGTTAGCAGGGGTTAGATTGGATGGGTAGGTTGAGGCCAAAATGTATGATGTTGGGATGTACTGTGTGGCTGAAGTATAGTGTTTAGAATGAATGAGAAATGGGATTTATGTTTATGATGTTCTCATATAATATTTGAGACAATCGCTGGCATGAACAAAGATGTGAATGTATGTATGGATGAACGTAACTGTCTAAGGGTGGTGTGCTGGTTATTCTGGTAACTCTCAGATCCATTCTTTGCTCTTCTCTAGCTCTATGTCTGAGAAGCTGACTTCTATTGACTGCATCATCTGGACTTCCTTGTGCAATGGAGGCACCAGCAGGAGGTGGAAGGGCAAGAGGAGATCTGGGTATTTATTCCTCCTACTCTATCTTTGTTTGCCATCATTCTGGTGTTCTGGCAGGGGCTAGGTCCTTCATGCCTAAAGCTCCCATCTGACAACCCTTCTTCTGTGTTCAGTGCTCAAGGGGCTCTGGTAAATTCCATTCTTCCCTTTGTGCCTTCAGGCTTGGGGGTGGGTGGAAATGGCTTCCACTGTAATTAGTTTCTGAGTACCTCACCATTCCTCCTTGCTTCCTTTAACCCTGCACATAACTCTTCATCTAATCTATTGATTACATTTTTTTAAGATAAACCCCTGTTCCCTTGCTGTACTCAGTAAAGATGGTGTGAAATATATTTGACTGAGAAGGAAGCAAATGTGAGTTTAAGTTCATTTAACAACAACAACAAAAAAACCCCTAAAAAACACAATATCCTACCTTTTCAGGAGTAAAGATTATTTTATATTTTAATGAGCACTCAGGCATTAAAGTCCAGGTGGAAGGATATAGACTTATTCTTCTAAATTCATCTGCAAAAGAAGAATTAGTGGTTTTACTATTGAAATAATCTGACATCTATTACACTCTTGTTGGATTTCCCATTGCTGGCCATAAAATTTGAGAAGCTATTTGAAAGTACTCTATTCTAGAAGCAATATAATTGGGCCATCTTAATTGATTATATTTCAGCCTTTTTAATCTATAGAATGCCTATCCATGAATCATAATTAATAAATCCACAGTGCTGAGAATATGACACAATACACCAAGCTGCTGGGAAAGAAAGCTGTTTGTGCTCATTGCTTCATCTAGATGTAGAGGTCCATCTGACATATGCTCTTACTTCTCTGACTTCCTTTCTAAAGTCAGAAGCACATTTTGTTTCTCTCATAGTGGTTAAAAAATGACATATTGAGACATGTCTACAGGCTGAAGTATGAACCAATTTCTAGGAACTGAAAACTGTTGCCAAAAAAAAAGAAGACACAAGAGAGAGGCACCTCTACAAATTCAAATTGTCTCTGTATACTGTCATTGAAAAATAATGACTTGCATTCTCTGCAGCAACAAGGAAGCAATGTTGTGTGACTCTTCCCTATTCAGCCCCCATCCCTCACAACCCCCTTTCTCCCAACAACCCACATTTCATTCACATCTAACACTGGAAAAAAGTATGTAATGAAGAGATGAGGGGGAGTTAGGATTGGAATCATGTTCTTTGTTGGGGAAATCTGCAAGCTCTGTTTCCATTTGAATGGCATTTCATTTTGCCCAGTTCAGGGTTTGTTGATTGTTCATGCTGTCTAGAAAAGCTTTGATTAAACCTTCTAATTTCAGCTAAGTTCTTTTTCTGCAGGGCAAGCCCTTGTCCTGAAAGTATAGAAATGTGGTCAAAAGGAAAACAACAAAGTAGGAGACTTGAAGGAAAGGAGTTAGCAAACCTGAAGGGATAATAAGTTTGGTGAATTTAACCAGTATAATGTTATGTTAACCAAGCACCTCTTTTGATACCTGTTGTACTAATTTCTTACACTCCATAATTCTGATGCGTAAAAAGTTAAAATCTTTACCTCTAAAACCCATTTTCCATTTTATATATATATATATATATATATATATATATATATTTTCTTTTTTTTGGCTGCCTTGGGTCTTTGTTGCTACGTGTGGGCTTTCTTAGTTGCGGTGAGCGGGGGCTACTCTTCCGTTGCGGTGTGCAGGCTTCTTATTGCAGTGGCTTCTCTTGTTGCGGAGCACGGGCTTAGCTGCTCCGCGGGATGTGGCATCTTCCCGGACCAGGGCTCGAACTCGTGTCCCCTACATTGGCAGGCGGATTCCCAACCACTGCGCCACCAGGGAAGTCCCTCTTTTATATTTTTACAATAGAAATGATACAGACATAGTCCTTGTTGGCTCAAAACATGGGTGCCTTTGCTTCCAGAGTGTTCTTTTTTTTTTTTTTTTTTTGTGGTACATGGGCCTCTCACTGTTGTGGCCTCTCCCGTTGCGGAGCACAGGCTCCGGACGCGCAGGCTTAGCGGCCATGGCTCACGGGCTCACGGGCTCAGCCGCTCCGCGGCATGTGGGATCTTCCCAGACCGGGGCACGAACCCGTGTCCCCTGCATTGGCAGGCGGACTCTCAACCACTGCGCCACCAGGGAAGCCCCAGAGTGTTCTTTTTATTTGATTCATGTGGATAGAAAAGCAGAACTTACTTATTTCTCCAGCATGGAATTTCTGATTTTGCTTTAAGTACAGTACTTGTTCAGCCAGGTCTTTCCAATTCATTAACTATTACTACTTGATTTTAAATAACTGTGAGAAATCTATTCTGAAAAGCAAGCTATTGAGAGGTGTGTGTGTGTATTAGTGAGTATGTGTCTCTGTGTGTATACACATACATATGTATCTCCACAATTATTTAGAACCTTGACATACGTTTTAAAAAACTTGTTCATTATTTTAAAATATAGAGAATAATATAAGAAACATCTTTGTACTTACCGTTGAGGTTTGAGAGGGCAAGTAAATTTCATCCCTCATCCTCCCTACCCAAGTTCTGACTCAATTGAGAGAGACAAAGAAGTCAGGCAAATGGAAATAAAGCATGCTGTACAACCAATAAAGTCTATGTTGGAGGATATGGCCTAGGTATGTGCAGAAACACACAACACATCTTCCCTTCTAACTTCTAAATGACAAGTAAGAGAGACAAAGACAGGCAGATAGGGCTCTAAATTGCAGCTTCTTTCTGGTAAGTTTGGAAAACATGGCTTGGGTATGGAGTAGCAATCGGCTTAGGCACCTGTAGCCACGCGGACACAGTTTTCCCTGGTTTCCAACACTACGCTTACCTTGTAGCCAACAGCAGACCAGGGCACAAGCTCTCTGCAGAGAGGAGGAGAGAGGTGCTAAGTTGGGAATGTCCAGTTCCTCTCCAAACACACCAATCAGGTAACTTTCTCTCCTACTGAGAAAGAACAAAGGGGTATAGCTAAAAATGAAGAGTGTTTATGGAAAAATAACTTCTCAAGGAAATCAGAGGGAAACTGTAGCCCACTCAGCACTCAACCGTAACAAATCAGTATTTTGTTATATTTCATTCATTCTTTTCTTTTACATAAATAATACATTACAGATACTGTTGAGGCCTTCTCTGTACCCTTCCATGACCTCATTCATCTCCTCTTTCATCTCCACTGGTGACCACTGCCCTGGTGTGTACCATTCAAAGCATGTTTTTATACTTTTTACGCATATATGTAGCTCACATATGTGTGCATACATATAAACTATATATAGGGCTGTTATGCATTTTATAAGTTTTAAGTGAGTGGAATAACAGTAGCTATATAATTATGCAACTTTATTTTTTCATGCAACGTGATGTTTTTGAGATTTATCCTTATAGATACCTGTAGTTGAAAAGTTTTTAATTACATGAATAAACCACACTTTCTACTCATTCTTCTATTGTCAATTAGTTGTTGATTTATTCCCCAGTTTTTACCATTATAAACAATGCTGAGACAAACAGTCTTGTACATGTTCCCTTCTGCATGTGAGAAGGAGTTTCGATGGAGCAGTGATTCTCAGCTTAGGTAGGATATTGTATCCCTCTCACCCCGAAAAGTGCCTGGAAATGTGTAGGAACATTCTGGATTGTCAAATTACAAGGACGAGTACTACTAGCTACAATGCTGGGGACCAGAGATGCTCAATGTCCTTCAATGTGTTGGGTGGTAACACATAAAGAATTGTCCCATCCCAAATCAAATAAGTCCACTGCTAGAAACACCACTCTAAATATATTCCCATTTGTAACAAAACTGTATCATAGGATATACAAATCCTCATCTTTATTAGATGTTACCAGATGGCTCCTCCACTTGATGTAACCAATTTATAAGCTCACTATTTCTTAACTCCATATCCTTGCCAACATTTGTGATTATCAAATTATATATATTTTGAAAATCTAATAAAAATTTTCTCATTATTGTCTTAATTTGCAATTCTGGGTTTACTTGTTGAGGCTGAACATATTTTAATGTGGCTATTTGAGTTCAGTCTTCTGTTAAGTCTAGTCTTCTGTGAAATGTCTATTCCTATCCTTTATTTACTTTTCTGTTAATTGTCTTTTTTCTTATTTATCTATAAGAATAACTGTTCACTACATTTTAAATATAGTGGTTATGAATCCTTTTGCATATATTGTGACTATACATCAATGGTATACGTTGTAAATGCCCCATCTGTGTCTTATCTTTGAATTTTGTTTGTGGCATCTTTTGCTGAACAGGACATTTTAAAAGTTTCAGTGTGGACAAGTTTATTAACATCTTTTCTGGTTTGTGCTTTTTCCATTTTAGTTATTAAGTTCTTTCTTACCACACTACCCTCCTATATTTTCTTCATAAATTTTAATGCTTTGCTTACCCCACTTTCCACATGTAGGTCATCAATCTTTCTGGATTTTTAAATTAATTAATTAAGTTTTGGCCGCATTGGGTCTTCACTGTTGCGCACGGGCTTTCTCTAGTTGTGGCGAGCGGGGGCTACTATTCATTGCGGTGCGTAGGCTTCTCATTGTTGTGGCTTCTCTTGTTGCGCAGCACAGGCTCTAGGCGCGCGGGCTTCAGTAGTTGTGGCACGCGGGCTCAGTAGTTATGGCTCACGGGCTCTAGAGCACAGGCTCAGTAGTTGTGGCTCATGGGTTTAGTTGCTCCACGGCATGTGGGATCTCCCTGGACCAGGGCTCGAACCCATGTCCCCTGCATTGGCAGGCGGATTCTTAACCACTGTGCCACCAGGGGAGCTCCCTTTCTGTATTTTTGTTGTTGTTGTTGTCATTTGAGGTGGAGATCAAATTTTATTTTCCATATGAGTTACTAATTGCTCCAGCACCATTAATGTAAATGTCCATGATTTTCCCTTCCCTGTATAGCAAGTCTCTATGTATGGATAAATCTGTTTTAGGACTTTCTATTATGTTCCCATGATCCTGTGCAAATACCACATTGGGTTGATTAATATGGCTTTATAATAACTTCTGATACCTGTTAGGACAAGACTCTCACAACTTTGTTCATCAGAACAGTGTTATCTGTTCTTGACTCTGCATTCTTCTATATAGATTTTAAGTTCAGCTTGACAATTTTCATGAAAAGGTCTTTTTGTAATTGGCTTGGAATTGCATCAAATGGGTACATTAATATGGAGAACAATTTAACCTTTATAATAGTGGGACTTCCCATCCATAAACATGATATATTCCTCTATGTATCCAAATCTTCTCATGTCCTTCAATAATGCTTTGCCATTTTTATACATAAAGGTTTTGAGATTTCTTGCTAGAATTATTCATAAACACCTTATAATTTGAGCTTCTTTTTGATTCTATTTGATAAAGTAGTACTTTAATTTTCAGTTTCTTAAGTTAGTTAATACTGAAGAAAGGGAATGTTTTTAATTTTTGTGTGTATATGTATTCAGCAAACTTGCTGAATTTTTTTTTAGTTTCAGTATTTTTGTCTGTAAATTTTATAGGATCTTTTAAATAATTATATCATTTTCAAATGAAGTACTTTTAGTCTCTTGTTCCATGTCTTCTCTCCCTCTGTCTCCCTTTCTCTTTCTCTCTCCCCCATTGGTGATCTTATTCCTTTATAGTAAGTCCTAATATCAGTTAGTAAATGGTGAATATTAAGAGTGATAGTGGATATCTTTTTAAAGATTAATTTTAATATGATTGCTTCTAAAACTTAACCATTCAGTATATCTGCAATAGTTTTTTTTTCCTAAATCAGATTTACTGAGATGTAATTTATATACAGTAAACTTCACTATTTAAGCATACACTTTTGGTAAGTGTATACAATGGTATAAACACCACCAAAATCAAATACAGAACATTTCCATCATCCAAAAAATTCTCTCATGACCTTTTTCTTTTTTAAAAAAATTATTTATTTAATTAATTTATTTTTTTTGCTGCACTGGGTCTTCGTTGCTGCCCGCGGGCTTTTTCTAGTTGCGGCGAGCAGGGGCTACTCTTCATTGCAATGTGCAGGCTTCTCATTGTGGTGGCGTCTCTTGCTGCGGAGCACGGGCTCTAGGCGCGTGGGCTTCAGTAGTTGTGGCACACAGGCTCAGTAGTTGTGGGGCATGGGCTCTAGAGCGCAGGCTCAGTAGTTGTGGTGCACGGGCTTAGTTGCTCCGCGGCATGTGGGATCTTCCCGGACCACAACTGAACCCGTGTCCCTTGCACTGGCAGGTGGATTCTTAACCACTGTGCCACCAGGGAAGTCCCGCTCATGACCTTTTGTAGTATATTCATTCTCCCTACTTCCAGCCCCTGGCAACAATGACTCTGCTTTCTATCACTATAGACTAGTTTGTGGTTTCTAGAATTTTGTATAAATGTAATTATACTATCTGTACTCTTTAGTGTCTGGCTTTTTTTCACTCAACATAATTATTTTGAGATTCATGCATGTTGTTGCATTTCAATAACGCATTCCTTTTTATTTTTGAGTAGTATTCTATTGTACAGACATACCACAATCTGTTTATCCATTCACCTGTTGATAGACTTTTGAGTTGTTTCCAGGTTTAGGCTATTATGAATAAAGCCACCATTAACATTCATGTAAAAGTCTTTATATTGATATATGCTTTTATTTCATTCTCTTGAATAAATACCTAGGACTAAAATGGTTGGGTCATAGGGTAGATATATGTTTGATTTTTTTAAGAAACTGCCAGATTGTCTTCCAAAGTGACTATTGCAGTAGATATTCCAAACCAGTAGTTTATGAGAGTTCCAGTTATTACAAATCCTTGCCAACACTAGATATAATCAATTTTTAATTTTAGATATTTTAATAGGAGTATGGTGGCATCTCACTGTGGTTTTAATTTGCATTTCTCTAATGACTAAAGACGTCGAATATCTTTTCCTGTGCTTATTAACCACCTGTATATCTTCTTTGGTAAAGTGGCTGTCCAAATCATGCCCATTTTAATCTTATTTTTAAATTATTGAGTTTTGAAAGTTCTTTACATGTTCTGGTCACAAGTCCTTTATCAGATATAAGTTCTTCAAACATTTTCTACCGGCCTGTGGCTTGTCTTCATTTTTCAAAAGTGTCTTTCAAAGAGTAGAATTTTAAAAATTTTGATGAAGTTCAATGTATCACTTTTTTCCTTTGTGGTTCATGCTTTTGGTGCTCTATCTAGAAATCTTTTTTTAATCTGAGTTTTTGTATATGGTATGAAGTAAGGACTGAGGAGGGTTTTTTGCATGTGGATGTCTAATTTTTCTAGCACTATTTGTTGAAAAGATTATCTTTGCTCCAGTGAATGGCTTCAGCACCTTTGTTGAAAATCAAATTGAGGTCATATGTGTAGATCTATTTTTGGAATCTCTATTATGTTCCATTGATCTATACATCTTTCCAATACAGTATTGTCTTAATTACTGCACCTGTATATTAAGTCTTGAAATCAGGTAGTAAGAGTCTTCCAATTGTGTTCCTTTTTTCAAAAGTATTTTGTCTATTCCTGATCTTCTGGTTTTCTACATAAATATTAGAAACAGCCTATCGATTTCTAGGGGAAAAAAAAGTTGCTGAGATTAAGATTGCGTTCAATCTATGGACCAATTTGAGAACTGACATTTTATCATATGAAGTCTTCCAGCCCATGATCATGATATATTTCTCCATGTAGTTATATTTTCTTTAATTTCTCTCAGCAGTGCTCTGTAATTTTCAGCATATACATCTTACACATATTTTCTTAGACTTAGCCCTGAATATTTCATAATTTCTGATACTACTGTTTTTATATTTCATTTTCCAATTGTTGACTGCTGTATATAGAAATGCATTTGATTTTTATATATTGACCTTGTATCATGAGAACTTACTAAACTTAATTATTAGTTTTGGGAGCTTTTTTGAAGATTCTTTGGAATTTTCTATAAAGATTACTATGCCATCTGTGAATAAAGGCAAATTTAGTCCTTCCTCTCTAATCTGTATGCATGTACTCTATTATTCTTACCTCTTGCACTGACTAGTACCTCCTGTACAATGTTGAAGGAAAATCTTATCCTGCTACAGATCTTAAGAGGACAGCATTGTTTTTCAGCATTAAGAATAGGGTTAGCTGTAACTTTTAGTTGAGCCCTTTATTAGTTTGAAGAAATTCCCTTTTATTCCTAACTTGTTGAGCTTTTTTTAAAAAAATCATGAATGAGGTGAATTTCATTAAATACTTTTTCTTCATGTATTGAGATAATTTTTTGGGTAGGAGATCTGTTTTACATGGTGATTGCCAGTTTTGACAGATAATCTATCAGGTTCAGGACGTTCCTGGAAATCCTCTTCTAATTTTTTTTTTTTTTTTTTTTTTTCCTGTACGCGGGCCTCTCACTGTTGTGGCCTCTCCCGTTGCGGGGCACAGGCTCCGGACGCGCAGGCTCAGCGGCCATGGCTCACGGGCCCAGCCGCTCCGCGGCACGTGGGATCTTCCCGGACCGGGGCACGAACCCGTGTCCCCTACATCGGCAGGCGGACTCTCAACCACTGCGCCACCAGGGAAGCCCCTCCTCTTTTAATTTTTAAAAAATTGAATGGGTTTTATTTTTGTTTAATGTTTTTCCTGCATTTATTAATTTATTTATTTAAACATCTTTATTGGAGTATAATTGCTTTACAATGGTGTGTTAGTTTCTGCTTTATAACAAAATGAATCAGCTATACATATACATATATCCCCATATCTCCTCCCTCTTGCGTCTGCCTCCCACCCTCTCTATCCCACCCCTCTAGGTGGTCACAAAGCACTGAGCTGATCGTCCTGTGCTATGAGGCTGCTTCCCTCTAGCTATCTATTTTACATTTGGTAGTGTATATATGTCCATGCCGGTCTTTCACTTCACTCCCAGTTTACCCTTCCTCCTCCCAGTGTCCTCAAGTCCATTCTCTATGTCTGCGTCTTTATTCCTGTCCTGCCCCTAGGTTCCTCAGAGCCTTTTTTTTTTTTTTTTTTTTTTTAGATTCCATATATATGTGTTAGCATATGGTATTTGTTTTTCTCTTTCTGACTTACTTCACTCTGTATGACAGACTCCAGGTCCATCCACCTCACTACAAATAACTCAATTTCGTTTCCTTTTATGGCTGAGTAATATTCCATTGTATATATGCCACATCTTCTTTATCCAGTCATCTGTCAATGGACACTTAGGTTGCTTCCATGTCCTGGCTATTGTAAATAGAGCTGCGATGAACATTGTGGTACATGACTTTTTAAAAAATTGTTAATTAATTAATTAATTAATTATTTTTGGCTGTGTTGGGTCTTCATTTCTGTGCGAGGGCTTTCTTTAGTTGCAGCTAGCGGGGGCCACTCTTCATCATGGTGTGCGGGCCTCTCACTGTCGTGGCCTCTCTTGTTGCGCAGCACAAGCTCCAGACGTGCAGGCTCAGTAGTTGTGGCTCACGGGCCTAGTTGCTCTGTGGCATGTGGGATCTTCCCAGACCAGGGCTCAAACCCGTGTCCCCTGCATTGGCAGGCAGATTCTCAACCACTGCGCCACCAGGGAAGCCCCATGACTCTTTTTGAATTATGGTTTTCTCAAGGTATATGCCCAGTAGTGGGATTGCTGGGTGGTATGGTAGTTCTATTTTTAGTTTTTTAAGGACCCTCCATACTGTTCTCCATAGTGGCTGTATCAATTTACATTCCCATCAACAGTGCAGGAGGGTTCCCTTTTCTCCACACCCTCTCCAGCATTTATTGTTTGTAGATTTTCTGATCATGGCCATTATGACTGGTGTGAGGTGATACCTCATTGTAGTTTTGATTTGCATTTCTCTAATGATTAGTGATGTTGAGCATCTTTGAGAAAGAAAAAAGGAGCTGGAGGAATCAGGCTCCCAGACTTCAGACTATACTACAAGGCTACAGTAATCAAGACTGTATGGTACTGGCACAAAAACAGAAGTATAGATCAATGGAACAGGATAGAAAGCCCAAAGATAAACCCACGCACATATGGTCACCTTATCTTTGATAAAGGAGGCAAGAATATACAATGGAGAAAAGACAGCCTCTTCAATAAGTGGTGCTGGGAAAACTGGACAGCTACATGTAAAAGAATGAAATTAGAACACTCCCTAACACCATACACAAAAATAAACTCAAAATGGATTAAAGACCTAAATGTAAGGCCAGACACTATCAAACTCTTAGAGGAAAACATAGGCAGAACACTCTATGACATAAATCACAGCAAGATCCTTTTGGACCCACCTCCTAGAGAAATGGAAATAAAAACAAAAATAAACAAATGGGACCTAATGAAACTTAAAAGCTTTTGCATAGCAAAGGAAACCATAAACAAGATGAAAAAACAACCCTCAGAATGGGAGAAAATATTTGCAGATGAAGCAACTGACAAAGGATTAATCTCCAAAATTTACAAGCAGCTCATGCAGCTCAATATCAAAAAAACAAACAACCCAATCCTAAAATGGGCAGAAGACCTAAATAGACATTTCTCCTGCATGTATTTTGATGACTGTATGGCTTTTATCCTTTATTTGGTTTACATGATAAACACCACCACTGTATTTTCAAATATTATACAATCCTTGTATTCCTGGTATAAACTTTACTTTGCCTGTCTGAATTTGATTTGTTTTTGTTTTATTTAGGATTTGGATTCATATTCATAAATGCAATTGGACTAACAGTTTCTTTTCTTACACAGTCTTTTTCATTTATGTACCGAAATTATTCTAGCTTCATAACATGAATTTAGTATACCTTAAATTTTGACTATTTTCTGGATAAGTTTGTATGAAATAGGAACTAACTGTCCTTAAATATTTGGTAAAACTGTCAGGGCTTGAAGTCTTTTATAGGGGAGTCCTTGATTACCAATTCAATTTCTTTAATGATTATTGGTTTATGCAAACTTTAATTGCTTCTTGAATCATTTTTTATAATTTGTATTTTCTAAAAAAAGTCCATTTCAAAATGTTTCCAAATTTACTGGCATAAAGTTATTCATAAGTGCTTTTAAAATTCTCTATATATCCATATGTTTGTTCTACTTTTATCCTTTTATTAATCTATGTTTTTTATATTGGTTTCTTGATTATTCTTGCTATAAGTTTTTCTGTTTTAGTATTTTTAAGACTATTTTTTAGTTTGTTGATCCTCTTATTATTTCTCTGTTTTTAATGTTATTAATTTCTGCTTTTATCTGTATTATATTATTTCCTTCTACTTTCTTTCAGTTTATTCTATTCTAGCTTCATGAGTGGAACACTTAAGTCATTTAGTTTCAATCTGTCTTGTTATTCACAAATCCATCTAAAGCCATACATTTCCATCTGACTACCATTTAGTTATAGTACATGAATTTTTAAAATATATTTATTTATTTATTTTATTTATTTGGCTGTGCTGGGCGGCATGCTGGATCTTTGTTGCAGCATGCAGGATCTTTAGTTGCGGCATGCAGGATCTTTAGTTGTGGCATGTGAACTCTTAGTTGCAGCATGTGGGATCTAGTTCTCTGACCAGGGATTCAACCCAGGCCCACTGCCTTGGGAGCCAGGAGTCTTAGCCACTGAATCACCAGAGAAGTCCCTATAGTACATGAATTTTAACATATGGTACTTTAATTTGCATTCATATTTAAATATTTTAAAATTTCCTTTGTAGTTTTGCTTTTAATCATCTCTTTTTATCCCTTCCCTTTCAGGTTATGTGTGTCTTTATATCTAAAGTGAGTCTCTTGTAGATAGCATATCACTGGATCTTGTTTTTTAATCCTTTCAGCCACTTTATACCTTTTGAGTGGGGAGTTTAATCCATTTACATTTAAAGGAATTATTGATAGATAAAATACTTTCCATTGCCATTTTGTTAATTGTTTTCTGTTTTGCACTCTATGACAGCCAACCAGCCAGCCTTCCGACATCTCTTATGCTCAGGCATATGACACCTATAATAGAATTCTCTGTTACCTTTCCCCATATCTTTCCACTTCAGCCTTGGAGGGGCTAAGGTAGCCCAGATTAAAGGAAGGGGAACAAGAGCAGAGGGGAATCATAAAAGAACAAAATATGAGACTACTCCCCCACTGCAAGTTCCTATGTCTTGGTTAGGTCTGAGCTGCAGAAGGGATAGCAGAGGGACAGAAGCTTTAAGTTGAATGAGAGACTGAAGTTTCTATTTAGAGTAGACTAGGCTTTTTTACTACTGAAAATGAAGCATATCTATTAATATCTGAAAGTGACAAAAAGCTATGAGATCTATCTAGGAGAAAGCAGATCAGATAGAAGTCTGAAATGAATTAGTGAAAGGAAAACAAGACTATTTCTTGATTTCATTTTATTGAGTCCAGCATGTTCAATAAACCTGTTACATATTTATTGTGATTACTGATCTATCTGACCTCATTTCTGAGCAGTATTTTGTGTTTTCTATTTGCCTTGCTTTTCTCTCCTTATTTTCTGTGTACAATATTGATAAATTTTTCCTCATTCTCCTTTTTCCATTTTAGGTTTGAAAACTATAATATTAATTTATAAACAAAGTTTCTTAAGGTCTAAAATATCAAGTTCTTAGATGTGCTTCTCTTCCTCTTGTATAGGACATAGATCTTTTTTTTTTTTTTTTGCAGTACGCGGGCCTCTCACTGTTGTGGCCTCTCCCGTTGCGGAGCACAGGCTCCGGACGCGCAGGCTCAGCAGCCATGGCTCACGGGCCTAGCCGCTCCGCAGCATGTGGGATCTTCCCAGACCGGGGCACGAACCCGTGTCCCCTGCATTGGCAGGCGGACTCTCAACCACTGCACTACCAGGGAAGTCCTGGACATAGATCTTTTTGTACTTTAATTACCTATTAAACAATAACCATCCACCATCTTGTTATTATTGTCTATAATTTTGGATGAAGCTTTTTGAAACTAAAAAATTACTAAGTCTTTATATGATTGGCCATTAATAACATTTATCAATTTTTATGCTTGCTGTACTTTCGTATATCCCATGTTTCCCTCTGGGTTAACTTTGTTTTTTATATACTTGTATCTTTTTATGGTTGTGTAGTGAATGTCTGTACTTTTGCTCTCCTTTTTGAATGTTGAGACAGATGAGTATAAAATTCTAAATCGAACATTATTTCTCCCCAGCACCATTATATTCTAGCATTTATTGTTTCTGTTGAGAAGATTTCTGGAAGTCTAAACTGATTTTCCTTTTTAAGGTAATCTACCTTTTCTCTGTGGTAGCTTTTAAGATTCTTCTTTATCCTTTATGCTCTACAGATCCATTATAATGTGACTTGATGTGATTTTACACTTATTTATCCTGCTCTCTATTCAAGGTACATTTTAAAAAAAATTTTTACATTTATTTTTGGCTGTGTCGAGTCTTTGTTGCTGCATGCGGGCTTTCTCTAGTTGCGGTGAGCAGGGGCTACTCGTCATTGCAGTGCACTGGCTTCTCATTGCGGTGGCTTCTCTTGTTGCAGAGCACGGGCTCTAGGTGCGTGGGCTTCAATAGTTGCAGTGCGTGGGCCCTAGAGTGTGTGGGCTTCACTAGTTGTGGCGCGCGGGCTCAGTAGTTGTGGCTCACAGGCTCTAGAGCGCAGGCTCAGTAGTTGTGGCATGGGCTTAGCTGCTCTGTGGCATATGGATCTTCCCAGACCAGGGATTGAACCTGTGTCCCCTGCTTTGGCAGGCAGATTCTTAACCACTGCACCACCAGGGAAGTCCCTCAAGGTACATTTAAATGTGAAGGCCACTGATTTTTGAATTCTGGAAATTTACAAGTTATTACCTCTTCAAATATAGTTTTTTCCTTCTTTCCTCTTATTCATTTCCTGTGGATCTATTTTTAGATGTGGCTTGGAGCCTCTCAATATATCCTCTATATCTTAACTGTTTTTACCTATATGTTATTTCCTTGTTTTTCTGTGAATATCTCACCACTGTCCTCCATATCACTAATTATTTCTTTGAAGTATGTAACCTAGATTTTGCTCCACCTATTGAGTTGTTAAAATTTCCATCTATAGCTATTAATATGTTATTTTAGTTATAATGCAGAATAGATTTGTAAAAGATAATCATTCTAGGGTTTCTATTCTGAGTCTGAGGAGAAATGTATACTCCAGGATGCATGGATAGAGATAATTTCTTATAATGTATCAATTATCTGACAAGACATAGCTGAGTGGATATGTCATATCTTACCTAATAAAGTCCTCTACTGTTTATTCTTATGATATATTATAAGAATAATATACTTATAATGCTAATAACTTTACTTATTCTTTTTCATTAATGGTCTGAGTTCACAGCTGACTAAGAAGATGAGGTATTTTGTGATTGTTTGAAAAGAACAGCAACAAAACAACTGTATTTTCAATGCAGGACGTTTGGAGTCAGTTTTCATAATTCAGTACATTAAGGAGGGCTGGATGATGAGTACATTTTAAGTATTTCAAATGCAAATATAAGACTTAAATAGTCACTCTGCTGAATTTCTTCGAAACAAATGACTTCAGAACTCATCCAAAACATATAATCCTTTTGTCTAAAAGGGAAAATGTATAGGAAATGCTGAGAGATCAGAAACAGAGATCTTTAATGGAGAATACATGGCATTGTAATATAGTAGGCAGTACGAAAGTCACAATGGTAAACTTCAAGTAAGTTTAAGTTAATGGTTATTTCACATCCGGTGATTAAATGAGGGTGTTTGAAATGGGATAGCTTATGATGAGCTCATGTAATGTATTAATTATTTTTCATCTGACTGATTATCTATGCAAATGTTTTCCTTTCCCCTGAAGAGTATACACACATCTATTAAAAGGGAGCAATAAGCCTTCTAATAAGCCTTCTAATTAATATAACATCTGTACTACCTCTTCAAATATAATATTCCATTACAGAAAGTATAAAATGGGTAATAAGAAAACAGAAATTTCCTCTGGATTCTTACAGATCATCAGAAGTTTTAGCATTTGACATTAATGATTAGCCATTCCTTTAAATAAAATCTCTTTTTGAATCCTGTTTCGATTCCTGTCTTCCTCTTGCCTCTTATTGTTTTCTTTAATCCTCAGCTCTACTCGGTTTGCTGTCTCTTTCATATTCTCATCCAAAGTATTAACCCGTTTTCAGGATTTCAAATATTGTCTCTTTCTGATAGTCAAAATCTACTTCTACAGCTCTGATACCATTTAAAATGTCCTTTCTTTATTTCCAACTGCCTACTAAACACTCATATTTGTCTATTCAATGCGGACTTCTAAATACTATGTTTAAAGTTTATTCCAAAGGAATGTTTATGGAAGACTTAACTATGCCTGGAGCACTGTTCTGAGTGCTGGGCCTATATAAATCATGAAGCATAAGGAGCTCAAAATTAATGGAGGAGAGACACCCAGAAACAAATAGTTACAGATACAATGCAAAGAGGGCTGGGAAAAGAGAAATGAGCACAATGTGATCTGGTTAATCCCCTAAAATCTCCCCTCCCTACTTCTAATCATTGGAGCTCAAAACACTTTAGTAATCTTTTTTTTTTTTGTGGTACGCGGGCCTCTCACTGTTGTGGGCTCTCCCATTGCGGAGCACAGGCTCCGGACGTGCAGGCCCAGCGGCCATGGCTCACGGGCCCAGCCGCTCCACAGCATGTGGGATCTTTCCACACCGGGGCACGAACGCGTATCCCCTGCATCGGCAGGCGGAGTCTCAACCACTGCGCCACCAGGGAAGCCCTCACTTTAGTCATCTTTGACTCACTTTTCCTATATTCCGTATTGTGAAACTAGTTACCAAATCCCATTTGTGATCCTTTCTTCCAAAAATCTCATAGAAATCCCACCCTCTTTTATCCTCTACCCCTTGGTGTCCCCATTGCCACTACTCTGGTCTTGTCTTTTTAATTTCTCATGGATTGTTTCAATATTCCATTAACTAGACTCCCTCTCTAAATCTCTCCTGATACAATCTTTCCAGTATTGGAATGCACTTTCATCATTTCACTGTCTTGCTTAGTGAACCCAGGACTACCACGTAATAGCTGTAAACCTTGCCCAAGTTGCTTAACTTCTCTGGACCTCTTTTTCTCATCTGTACAATGGATTATATCTCAAAGTTAAAAAAAAATATGTAAGTTTAAAAAAGAGTGCTTAGCACATAGTAAGTAAATAAATGCGGCTCACTAAATGTAGCTGCTATAATAATAATTGTTACTACTCATTCTCTCTAACTCCTATGACATTTTGCCTCTTACTAAATTCATAACATTTTTACTTTGTAGTTTTCTGTATACTTTCTCTCTCTCTCTATTTAACCACATGCTCCTTGAAGGCAGGGACTGAATCTTATTTGTCTTCAGGCATGACTTCTGAACCAATTTTTCCTTGGCCTATGATTTGTCACTCAACAGGGTTTAATGGACTCCTGTCTGATTCACAGTTGATGGGGACAAAAAGCCCCAGAGCTCAATTAAAATGATACTTGAAAGATACCTGATATCACTAAAATCTCTGGAATTATATATTACATGGCCCCCAAAGAATTAGCTATTTCAAAAATTATTACAAGGAGCATAATATATCACGTTATATCATATATCATTCACCATCAAAACGTCAGAAGTAGCTTTATTTTATATTACCGTATCTCTTGATGGTGATCTATCTGGAAAAGTAGGCCTTGCTGAACTTTAACACGGATGATAAAGCTCACATTCTAAGAAAATGTTTAAAATATGAATCAGAACCAGGGATGGTGTTGGAGAACTCCTCGGGAGAATGCAGTTAGGGAATCTTTGAGTCTTGACAGTTTGCAAACCCTTTCCTAGCACATAAATGATTTAACAGTAACACAAAGTGGCCAGAGTAAATTATTTCCATTTCTATCACTGCACAACCTATAATAAGTAACCAGGTAAGATGTTGAATGATTCTATTGTTATGATGTATGCTGATCTGATCTGAGTTTTTTTTTTTCTTTTTTGTTTTGTTTTGATTTCCAGTGCCTCAGATCCTTGCCAAATCATTAAGCAAGTCACATCCAGCTGAAACTGGCTTGAACAGTCTCAACGCACCTTGCAAAGTCCAGTTCATCAAAACCCTTAGGGATCACACAAACAAGGGAAAAATGCCAAGGGGCCTCTCCTATTTGTCTTTCTGGCTATCTGTGCTCCATGGGAAGGAAAGAAAATAACATGAACAGTATTTAAATGCTCTGTTTTGACAGGTTATTAAGATTCCAATCACAGCCTGCCTACTACCCCTGATCAAGCCAAGCTCAGAAACATAGCAGAATATCTCTAAAGCAACTAGGCATACATATAAAATAAAACAGTGCTAGAAAAGGAGGAAGAGTGGAAAGATCAGGTCAACATGAATAATTTGGTACAGTTGTGGGGTGTTTAAAGACACATGTTAGGGCTTCCCTGGTGGCGCAGTGGTTGAGACTCCGCCTGCCGATGCAGGGGACACGGGTTCGCGCCCTGGTCCGGAAAGATCCCACATGCCACGGAGCGGCTAGGCCCGTGAGCCATGGCTGCTGAGCCTACGCATCCAGAGCCTGTGCTCTGCAACGGGAGAGGCCACAACAGTGAGAGGCCCGCGTACCGTCAAAAAATTGAAAAAAAAGTTAAAGACACACGCTAGCATGGGAAGGTATATCAGTGTAGTTGACTGGCACACAATTTCCCACACAGAATTTAGATGCTGGTGGCTCAAGTGTTGTCAATCTCATTTTGTTCTACTACATAATCAATAGTTCCAATGGAGACATCCATGGGAGGCCAGGTTCTTATCCTCTGAAATTAGAGCCCACCCTCTGCATGAGATTTTCTACCACGGGGCCAGCTCTGATACTGGCAGTGGGGCACCAACTCTGAGTTCTCTGAGAGCCTTTATAAATATTCTTCTGATGACACAAATTTCACTGTGATGGGCAACAGGCTTGGGTCCTTGTTTCACACCCTTCTCCAAGGATGAATTGTAATAAAACATGAAGGCTTCTATGGTGAGGGACACTGGGGAATCACGGGTGCATATAGTACTAAGGAGATTTTGAGTATAGGAGACAGAACACTCTGACACTCTGAAACTATATAGACTGAATGATGTAAAAAATGACTACCTTTGGTATAGAGCAAGAATTGGCCAAACTACAGCCTATGTGCCAAATATGGCTTACTGTCAGTTTTTGTAAATGACGTTTTATGGAATATAGCCATGCCCACCCAATCATTTACATATTATCTATGGCTGTCAGAATTGTGTGGTTGCAATAGAGACTGTTTGGTCCCCAAGCTTAACCTACTGGCCATCTGTCTACAGAAACAGTTTGCCGACTCCTGATACAGAGTAACTGAGCAAAATTACTTAGGCTCAGTTCTCTGTAAATCATGTTTATTCTGGTGAGAAATAACATGCATGTAGATGAAAATCTGTCAGGTCTGAGAGAATAGGTCATGTAGCAACAACACCCTCCAGGAAGGCACTCATTGGTATGCCTGTTATGAGGAGAAGTATGTATTGTGGAAAGAGTATCAACTTTGAACCTGGATTTGACCCATATTTCTGGCATTTATTGGGCCTAATAAGCCTTGCCTTACAGGGTTATTGTCAGGATTAAATGCTATGGCCTATGTGACAACACTTAGTACTCACTAAACTGCTGTGTTTCTTCTGTCCAGTCTCTGTGTCTTCATGGTTGCTGGCACAGATCTGAACATATATAGGCATCTTACCTTGACACATTTTAAATAAGTAGTGGCACCTGCCTGGAATCACATCCTGACTCTCACTGGTGCTTTTCCTTTGGTTGATGAAGAGCCTCTAAATCCCTTAGGAATATACCATTGTGATGTCTTTGATAGTCTTCAAAACCTTTGCCTCCTTTATAGAACCTAGAAAACACAGAAAAGAACTCCAGATATTGATACAAAAGCGAAGTAGAAATTATTTGTTCCTTATTAAGTATGGGTTAAAATATCGATCCAGTACTCATAATGACAGGTTATTATCAGTGTTGTTCACATGATTAGATCAATATCTACCATCAAAAACACTTAAAATTACTACTTTGGTGTCAACATCACCCATAATGATCAAAGTATATTAGTCAATATTAATAACTGCAAATGAAGTCAACAATTGCAGACATTGTCCAAAGTAACTTGACGTACATTCAATAAAAAGTTTTGTTTGTTGAAAATATAAAAATATACCTTATATTGAAAACAGCCTACTAATATTAATGCTATATTATTATTAAACAATAATAGGAAATATTCATCAAGCATTTTCTGAATGCCAGGCACAGTAACAGACTGTACATGCATCATCTTATTTCATCCTCACAACAACCTTATGAGAAAGGTAAAATCATCATTCCCATTTTACAAGAAACTCAGACTTAGAGAAGTTAAAATGACAACTAAAATGTATTAAATAGTAATAGCACTTCACTGACAGTTTATGTAATTTTTAACTCAGAGCAAGAAGACCTTTAAAAAATATTTGGCATAACAGAAAAATATTTTTGCCCATCAGGCAACTGGATTATGCTTTATTACTTCTACCACCTTGGCACAGGTCCCTATTCAGTCTTCCTCTCTCTTCCCTGTTCTTACACTGCCATTTGTCTAACCCTCATTATCTCACACAAAGATAGAGTAAAGTCCCCAGACCCCCTTCATATCACTTCATGCATCACTACCAATCAGTTGTTCCACAGCAGACTTCCAACCTGTTATTCCCTGCCTAAAATTTCTGTGGATTTATACTTGGCTCCCTTGAACTTGGGCTCCCAATGGTTTAAACCTTTATTGCTCTGCGGAATCCTACCCTTCAAAATGCCCTATTCCGTGTTTCCTGCAAGCCCTTGTTTCTATTCTGCCAATATCTTAGCTAATCCCATTTCTTCCTCTATCATTTCTGCTTTTTAAAACTCCCTAATACCCAGTTTAAGTCACACGTTCCCTTGTTTCTCCAATTAGAAGTTTTGTATTTTTTATAAATTTCTTTGGTTTATGCTTCTCTTAGTTCACTAATATACAGATAATGGAAGCCAGAATATAATGCTTTACCTCCCCAATAAGTGGAAAGTTCTTCAAAGGTAGAGAATGCAACTTGTTCACTTAATATCTCCCACGCTGCTTAGCAAAGTGCCCTGAAAAAGAATTCAATAAATGTTTTAGAAATCAAACAGGGAAAAAGGCAAAACAAACCAAAAAAGTATGTTTTGAAAAAAACAATCTATCCAGAGGTCTTAAAATGCCTTTTCTCTAATCCTTTGAAATGACTTTTTATGTGCATGTGTATTCTGTTGAGTTCAAATTGCTTCTTGTAAGTTTTCTAGAAAGCCAATTAGGATAATAAGGAGAAAAAGATGGAAGATAGGGTGAATTCAAGAATAGTCTAAGAAATGGTGAGTGAAAGAAAGTTATAATACTGCCCCAATTCTAGAACAATGGGAACATGTTTATCATGAAGAAAAATTTCCATCAGGCAATAAGCTGGCCACACTTATGTTTTTTACCACACTTATTTTAAAGCAGACCCCAGGAAAACTCATACAGAAAAGCACCACTGTGCTGAGTTAGAGAACTCTGGAAGGAGAGAGGTGGGAATGTTATTTTAACTCAAGTGTCTTTGATTTTGTCATTTATGATTTTTAAAAGAAAACCCTGGTAAGTATAAATGGACTCAAATAAGTAAGTGTAAATGTTTGTGATTTGTACCTATTTTTACAAATAAAACATATCCGGCAATGGCAAATTTGGTGCCCAGTTATGAAAAATTTATTCAGAATATACCATTCCCAATTCCCAATTTAAAAATATTTCCCAATTCCAGGGAAAATATTATTTTAATTATTGTAACTAGTGAAGAAAAATCCATTGCTGGTAAGTCTACATCTTCATGTGGTATTGTAAAATCAGTAATTCACAGAAACAAAGTAAATGGGTATCCTGTAGTAAAGCATATATTAAATAATTCAAGTTGGGAAATTAATAATAGTAGTTTAATTTCTAATTGTGATTTTTTTCAAAAAGTCCAAAGTATGTTACAATCTTGATGCCCAGCTCTTTACCATCATGGGAGCAGGTGTAAACATTTTCATGTGTACCCTGGATGTTGCATGGGGTTGAATCTACTGTAGTTGTACTTGTTCAGGGATGCCGATCTTCACAAACTTTCGGCAACTGTTATTAGGCATTACAACTTTAACTTTCTTATTTCATCTTTTTTTAACATTTTATTTTATATTGGAGTATAGTTGATTAGCAATGTTGTGTTAGTTTCAGGTGTACAGCAAAGTGATTCAGTTATACATATACATGTATCTATTCTTTTTCAAATTCTTTTCCCATTTAGGTTGTTATACAGTATTGAGCAGTACAATTAGGACTTGCTTTCTTGGAAGTGACTCTAGGAAGTGCATTGTTGAATGGAAAGGGAGTCAATCAAGATACTTTCCCTTTCAGAAAAGTGGGGTCCAAGAGTTTGAAAGGATTTGGCAAGAGGTATAAGTGGAGTAGAAATTTCTCTTAAAAGGATTAAGTGGTTTTTCCTATATTAGTGTTAGAATATCCAACAGAACAAACATTCTACTTCCTGAAAAATTTCTAAACCACATGGAGCAAAAACTGAATTTTCAATCTAGTTTTTTTTATATGTAAACTATTTGTTGAGTGTCAGTTTTGTTGCTTTGGTCTTTTCTTTTGTGAATTAGAAGTTACTTAGACCATCCTGCAAGCAAGTGTTAAAACACTGTCTCTCCTCCCCAGGGAATGGAGATCAGGCAGTTTTGTTCCTGGAAATTTCTTTATTATCCTCAAGGAAGGGGAAACTAGTTGTATTGTAGAGATTTGGCTGTTCAAGGCTCTATTTCTGATGGTCTTTCTAACTGTCCCTCAAGGACTATTGTGAAAGAAAAGAAGAGAATAGAACCTTTGGAGAGAGGATAAAAGAGTGATATAGCGAGGAAGCAGTGGAGACTAAAATGAAGGAAGAAAGAGAAGCCATCCCCAAGACCCTTAACCAGGAGAATGATCTGAGGGTGGGCTACTGCCCAGGAGCTGCCAGGAAAAGACCATAGAAGGATCCCATAGTGGCACACTGCAACTGCCAGAACTCCCTTAGATCAGAATTTTGTCTTCGAATTGTCCAGTCTCCAGCCTGAACTTGCTGACAAGCCACCTAGCTACCTTGCAAGTGGGTCCAATGCCCCACTTGTGCTACAGTCTTTGTTCTGTCATAATTTGCCTACTTTATGAGGACTTCTCTCCACAGTAGCCCCCAGGACACTTTGGACACCCAGAAGGGCAGAGTCGGGGGAAATCCTTGGACTGAGGTATTAGAAATGAACATATTTAGGACTTCCCTGGTGGCACAGTGGTTAAGAATCCATCTGCCAATGCAGGGGACATGGGTTTGATCCCTGGTCTGGGAAGATCCCACATGCCGTGGAGCAACTAAGCCTGTGTACCACAACTACTGAACCTGCACTCTAGAGCCCACGAGCCACAACTACTGAGCCAGCACACCACAACTACTGAAGCCTGCATGCCCTAGAGCCCACGTGCCACAACTACTGAGCCCACACACTGCAACTACTGAAGTCCGCATGCTCTAGGGCATGCGTGATGCAACTACAGAGCCCGGGTGCTGTAACTACTGAAGCCCGCATGCCTAGAGCCTGTGCCCTGCAACAAGAGAAGCCACTGCAGTGAGAAGCCTGTGCACTGCAACAAAGAGTAGCCCTTGCTCGCCGCAGTTAGAGAAAGCCTGTGCACAGCAACGAAGACCCAATGCAGCCAAAAAAAGAAAGAAAAAGAAAAGGCTCATTTATTCCTTTAAAAAAAAAAAAAGGACCTATTCATTAACCTAGTATCCTTTTACTAAATATCATCAATCACCTAAAGAATGAAAAAATATATATAATTGAGTCAGCTAGATCAACAGATTAGTATAAAGAGCCCAAAGACAGACTGAAGCAGCTATGGGGACTCGGTGTTTGAAGGAAGTGACTTCACAAATCTTTGAGTGAATGAACAGATTTTTCAGTATATAGTTTTGGACAACTGCCTATCCATAGGAGGCTAAAAATAGATTCTTTACCTAAACATTCACACAAAATATTTTCCAGATGGACTGAAGAACTAAAGAGAAAAACAAACTCAAACTACTAGAGTTACTTCAAGGTAAGGAAGAATTTTAAAATAAGGTCAAACCAGAAAATTTGAAAATCCAAACTTCTACACCAAAAAAAAATCTAAAGTTACTAGGTCCATGACAGACTAGAAGATATCTCTACCATAAATAAAAAGATAAAGGCTTGGTACTAGAGTATGTATATAGATATAGAAATAAAAATAGATATAGATACAGATATAGGTATAGGAATAGGTATAGTTATAAGTATAGGTATAGGTATAGATCTCCTAAACATCAATGAGTGGGAAAAACAAGCTACCATTAGAAGAATGGCAAAAGGAATGGAGCATCAGCTCACAGAAGAGTAAACCTGCTTGGCTAATAAGTATATTCCAAAATATGCTTTCAGACTTATATGCTGAGAACTATAAAACATTAATAAAGGAAATTAAAGATGATTCAAAGAAATGGAAAGATATCCCATGCTGTTGGATAGGAAGAATTAATATTGTTAAAATGGCAATACCACCCAAAGCAATCTACAGATTTAATGTGATCCCTATCAAATTACCCATGACAGTTTTCACAGAACTAGAACAAATTATCCTAAAATTTATATGGAACCATAAAAGACCCAGAATTGCCAAAGCAATCCTAAGGAAAAAGAACAAAGCAGGAGGCATAACCCTCCCAGACTTCAGATAATACTACAATGCTACAGTAATCAAACCAATGTGGCATTGGCACAAAAACAGACATACAGATCAATGGAACAGAATAGACAGCCCAGAAATAAACCTACACACCTGTGGTCAATTAATCTTTGACAAAGGAGGCAAGACTATAAATGGGAAAAAGACAGTCTCTTCAGCAAGTGGTGCTGGGAAAGTTGGACAGCTGCATGTAAATCAGTGAAGTTAGAACACACCCTCACACCATGCACAAAAATAAACTTAAAATGGCTTAGAAACTTTAATATAAGACAAGACACCATAAAACTCCTAGAAGAGATGATAGGCAAAACATTCTTTGACATAAATTGTACCAATGTTTTCTTAAGTCAGTCTCCCCAGGTAATAGAAATTAAAACAAAAATAAACAAAAGGGACCTAATCAAATTTACAAGCTTTTGCACAGCAAAGGAAACCTTAAAAAAAATTAATGAAAAGACAACCTAGGGAATGGGAGAAAATATTTGCAAACAATGCAACCAATAAGGATTTAATTGCCAAAATATACAAACAGCTCATACAATTCAACAGCAAAAAGAAAAAAAACAAACAACCCAATCGAAAAATGGGCAGAAGACCTAAATAGACATTTCTCCAAAGAAGATGTACAATGGCCAATAGGCAAATGAAATGATGCTCAACGTCACTAATTATTAGAGAAATGCGGATCAAAACTACAATGAGGTACCACCTCACACCAGTCAGAATAGCCATCATTAAAAAAGTGTACAAATAACAAACGCTGCAGAGGGTGTGCAGAAAAGGGAACCCTCCTACACTGTTGGTGGGAATGTAAGTTGGTTCAGCCACTATGGAAAACAGTATGGAGGCTCCTCAGAAAACTAAAAATAGAATTATCTTATGATCCAGCAATCCTTCTCCTGGGCATATATCCAAACAAAACTATAATTCAAAAAGATACATGCACCCATATGTTCATAGCAGCAGTATTCACAATAGCCAAGACATGGAAACAACCTGAATGTCCATTGACAGATAAATGGATAAAGAAGATATGGTATATATATACAATGGAATATTAGTCATATAAAAAACCAAATAATGCCATTTGCAACAACATGGATGCAACTAGAGATTATCATACTAAGTTAAGTCAGAAAGAGAAAGACAAATACCATATGATTATCCGTTATATGTGGAATCTAAAACGTGGCACAAATAAACCTATCTACAAAACAGAAACAGACTCACAGGCATAGAGAACACACTTGTGGTTGCCAAGCGGTGGGGTGGGGGGGGAAGAGGGGAGGGATGGACTAGGAATCTGGGGTTAATAGATGCAAACTATTACATATAGAATGGATAAACAACAAGTTCCTACTATATAGCACTGGGAACTATATTCAATATCCTGGGATAAACCATAATGGAAAAGAATATAAAACAGAAAGTATATATGTGTATAACTGAGTCACTTTGCTGTATAGCAGAAATTAACACAACATTGTAAATCAATTATACTTCAATAAAAAATAAATTAAAAAGAAGAAAATCTAGTTTATATCAAGCAGGTTTTATCAGAAAAACCAGCCGAACTAATGACCAAGATGGTCACAAAGGCACACACACACAAACACACACAACCGAAATATGGTTTCATTAGTAAAACAATAATGCAATACCATTTTCATCCATACTGTCAGAAATTTAAATGTCAGACAATACCAAGTGTTGGTAAGAATATGGGAACTTCACGCATCTCTGGTGGGATTGTAAATTGGTACGACCACTTCAGAATGCATATGGCAATACCTAATAAAATTTGGAAATGCACACCCCTATAACAAATTGTTCCGTTTCAGGATATATGAGAGAAACTTTCATATATGTGCAGAAGGAGCCTTATACACATATGTTCATTGAAGCATTGTAATGACTGTAGTATCAAACATTTGAAAATAACCCCAAAATCCATAAAAGGGGGAAATGATATGATGGAATTTTATATTGCAGTAAAAAGAATGAACTATCAAATAGGTAGGTCCAAAATACAATACTGAGTAGTAAAAAAAGCAAAATAATAGAGTATATTACATATATTTAAAAACATACGAGAAAATCTATGTATAGCTTATGGATTTGTGCATAGAAATGTATGTTAAGATATGATAAATGAATCTGAAGCACAGATTTAAAGCAAATTGTAGTAGTTGCCTCTAGACAGTGAGAAGAATAGATTTGGACAGAGGGATGGTGGTTATGGGGACTTTACCTTTATGATTAGCATTTAATTTTTTAATGTGTAATATAAGTGATTGAGATATTATTCTTTGCTCTTTTCTATATTTTGATATTTCTTATCCCAGAGTCTAATATGCTACTTTGAGAGAGGTTTGCATGTGTACAGGAAGAAGACACATGCAGTACAAAGTAAATGTAAAATGCTCTGCTACCAAAACTACTTTATGGCAAAATGTTTTTTTTACGCTTTCTTTGGAGAACAGTTTTACTCATGTCATTCTGCTATGTGAATAGGAAAATAAAATTAAAGAGACTTTGTTCTGAAGTGGGGCCTTAGAGATCATTATAAAATAACCCTTTCATTTTACAGGTGAGAAAATGAAGGCCCAGAGACCTGCTGAAGGTCATGCAACTTGTTAGTAATGCAGTCAGGATGAGAACTCCTAGATCACACCGGAATGTGATATAAACTATCATCTTTATTCACCCTTCCTCCCCCACCTCCTCCCACACACCCTGATAGAATTCTACTCTACTATTATTCTTGTTAAAATTGGCTTGGTTTTAAATTTATTTATGTATGTCTATTTCCCTCACTAGAACATGAGCTTTTACTCATGGAAGTCCAGGACCACCTCTGATTTATCTTTGTAGTTTTGCACATAGTAGGTGATCTATAAATATGTGTTAAATATTCTACCTGAGTTATTATCTTCATGGTATTGCCAGCTTAATATGAAGGACAATATATTTAAGGGAATTAGGTTTGTTATAGGTTAGGTTTGTTATAACTTAGGTTTGTTATAACTCTAATAATATAGCAAAAGAAGTATTTAATATCGAATCTTCATTTTAGAGATTATTCAATTCAGGGAGCCATAACACCTCTGCCGTGTTTTTCGATATATACATTATAGGAAAGATGTGTCTCAAGCAGCTGAGCTTGCCTTATCACCCTGATGGTGTGTGACTCAATACAGCATAGGCAAGCTTTTCTTAGAGGAGTGACCATGAGTGACCCTCAGTTTTCCCCAGCATCATCTTAATCTTGTATTTCTCAACATCCAGCCCCTGCAGCTGATGCATGTTTAAAAGATTTTCACTCACACTGTTTTGCCAACGTGATAGATACTATTCACCAGCTGGGATTTTCATGTGTTCTGCAGCTTCCTACAGCTTTTCATTGGCTTGGGTCTCTCTGCTTCCCTCATATTAGTAGTGATTCTGGAATAGAAGAAAAGGGCTCAAATTCAAGCTTCACAGCAATTTAAATATCACTTTTTATAGTTTTCTCCCTCTCATTTCTACAGCATCCTGTCTACTAATATTAACACCACAGCTTGAGGCAGGTGCAGACCAATTTGCCTTTATGGATTCTTTGACCCCTAAAAGTTCTTTCTCTGTTTCTGAGTCCTTCCAACATGAGCCTGGCATTTGCCCCACAAGCCTGTATCTACTTGTTCCCTATACAAAGGCAAGAAAGAAGAACTAAGGCAACCTATTCCTTTTCCCTTATATCAAATAGACTGTACACATTATAAATGTACACGGATCCCTGCATTTTTTAGTAGTTCAAGTAGGAAATCTACATGTTTAGAGGACACGTGAAGTAGCAGATCAGATTTTTTATTGAATGACAACATCAGGCTCATGGAATGAACTTGATACAAACTTATTGAAATCACTGTGGTTGACATATATGAAAAAACTTGGATTCCTAGTGAGGTCTTTATGGAATCAAAGTTATGTTTTTAACATTGTATAAATATTAATTTTATTGAGGAGATGACCAGAAAATAGTGCTTATTTCCTACTGAAATCAGAGAAAACCGTTAGAAAAGCATTTTGTATTGAATACCTTCCTTTATCTTCTCAGCACCAAATGAATGACTAATTAAATGTTATATGAAAACGTCATAGCAGATGGTCCTTCCCATTAATAAGCATGTAATGAAATAATAAACATGCTGAAGAGAAAGACATGAGAGACTGCATATCAGTTGTGAAGTGAGTAATTTATCTCAGAACTCAGAGGGCAAGCAACGGGAAAGCTGTCATGAGATTGAACATTGAATCTCCTCCTCTTTCCCTATCCTGCTTGTCACCTATAATTTCCTCAGATGATCTATTCAAATTACTGATTCTTCATTGTGAAGTGTCCCAGAAAAATACTCTACAATCCACACAGATGAATCTAAAAAGGGTAATCTCATTTTTTAATATGTAAGCAAAAGTTATAAGGACAGCTACATGTAAAAGAATGAAATGAGAACATTCTCTAACACCATATACAAAAATAAACTCAAAATGGATTAAATACCTAAATGTAAGACTGGATACTATAGAACTCCTAGAGGAAAACTTAGGCAGAACACTCTTTGCCATAAATTGCAGCAATATTTTTTGGATCTGTCTCCTAAAGTAAAGGAAATAAAAGCAAAAATAAACAAATGGGACCTAATTAAACTTAAACACTTTGGCACAGCAAAGGAAACCATCGACAGAACAAAAAGACAACCTACTGAATGGGAGAAAATATTTGCAAATGATATGACTGACAAAGGATGAATATCCAATGTATATAAACAGCTCATACAACTCAACATCAAAAAAACAATCTGAACATAAAATGGGTAAAAGAACTGAATAGACATATTTCCAAAGAGGACATGCAGATGGCACACGAAAAGATGTTCAACACCACTAATCATCAGGAAAATGCGAATCAAAACCACAATGAGATACCACCCCACACCTGTCAGAATGGTTATCATAAAAAAGAACATAAATAACAAATGTTGGCGAGGATGTGGAGAAAAGGAAACCCTTGTACCATGTTGGTTGGTGGAAATGTAAATTGGGGCAGTCGCTGTGGAAAACAGTATGGAATTTTCTCAAAAAACTAAAAATGGAACTACCATGTAACCCAGCAATTCCACTCCTGTGTGTATCACCCCCAGAAAGAAAAACACTAATTTGAAAAGATACATGCACCCCAATGTTCATAGCAGCATTATTTACAATTGCCAAGATAAGGAAGCAACCTAAATGTCCATCGACAGAGGAATGGATATAGATGATGTAGTACATACATACAACAGAATACTACTCAACCGTAAAAAAGAATGAAATTTCGCCATTTGCAGCCACATGGATGAACGTGGAGGGCATTACGTGAAGTGAAATAAGTCAGAGAAGGACAAGTACTGTATGATATCACTTATATGGGTAATCTAAAAAATACAACAAACTAGTGAGCATAACAACAACAAAAAGCAGTCTCACAGATACAGAGAACAAACTAGTGGTTACCAGTGGGAAGAGGGAAGTGGGAAGGGGCAATATAGTGGTAGGAGAGTAAGAGGTACAAACTATTAGGTATAAAATAAGCTACATGGATATACTGTAAAACACGGGATGGGGAATATAGCCAATATTTTATAAGAACTATAAATGGAGTATAACCTTTAAAAATTGTGAATCACTATACTGTACACCTGCAACTTACATAATATTGTACAGCAAGTATACTTCAATAAAAAAGACACATGTGGGCTTCCCTGGTGGCGCATTTTTAAATTAAAAAAGTTAAAAGGGTAATCTCAGTTTTTAATACAAAAGCAAAAGTTATAAGGGAGTAACAAATGGAATCTAGCAATGCAATAATAATGCACTATGACCAAGAGGGTTTATTTCAGGAATAAAAGTATTTTAATATCAGAAAATCTATCAACGTAATTCATTGTCACCAAATCCAAAAGGAAAAACAAAATTACTATATCAGTATGTAGATGTTGAAAGACTTAATACAATTCAACAGTCAGTCCTAATAAGTCATAAGCAGAAGGAATCTACTTAAGTATGATAAAGTTGGTTTTCCAGAAACCAAAAGAAAATGTCATTTTAAAATAACAGAACTCTAAATCCATTTAAATTAAAATTAGGAACTATTTAGAAAGGTCCATTGACAGTAATTCTTATTTTAACATTGTCTTGGAGATTCTAGTGACTGCAAGGAGGCAGGAAAATAAGTAATATGCATAAGCATTGGGAAAAAACCCCACTAAGACAGGTGTGCTAGATTGTTCTAATATTAACAAGATTACAAAGGGGACTATGTTTTTCAGAAGCCTTTCCCTTTGTGGTTTCGTGCAAGAGTTGGCCAAAATCTAAAGTCACATGAGACTTGGAATGTGGAAGTGGAGTAGTAGCCACTATTTCTTAAGTTCTTTTCAGTCAGATATGATGAAGGACAGATGCAGAGGTGCCCAGTGAATTCCAGTTTGTCATTGTTTTCCTCTACTCCATGTTCAAATCTACCTTCTGGCTGCTAGACCCACTGACCAAAAGTAGCCCCAGGCCCTCCAACAGATGCTTGACTGAAGACTCCAGAAGTGGGAGCCATGCAGAGGTGCAGATTTCCAGAAACTTTTCTGCCACTTTGCTTTCATGTTTCCTCTCTGGCACCTGGATATGTCTAGCTTTCCAGATTTCCATTAACACAGCCTTTAAAAAGGCTGGGTAGTGAGTTTTCTCTAATTCTCCAACTTCCTTTTTTAGATCTTTATTACCTAACATCTCCCACAATTATGTAAGGTCTTGTTCCTATAATTAACCCCCTTTTCATGATACTAGCTTTTCTGCTTCTCTGACTAAATTCTGACTGATAGAATTAATAAAATAATCTGTTAAGGGGGCTGGATACAAGATAAATGCTAAAAACAAGTATTTTCTGTATTTTAGCAATATAGACCTAGGAATAAAAATATAAAAATAATAGTATTTTGTTCACAACACTGAAAAAAGTATAAAGCAACCAGGAATAAAATTACTAGAAAGGCACAGCATTATATGAAGAACACTATACCATCTTACTGAAGGGTATGAAACAAGATTTAAGCAATTGGAAAAACATTTCATGTTCTTGGGTAGGAAAAATAGGTGATAAAGTGGTGATTCTCCCAAATTAATATAAAAGAAAGTATACCTCCAATTAGGATCCTAAGAGAATTTAAAAAAATAGCTCCTATTATTTTAAAATTCATATGTAAGAATAAATATTCTACAATAATTAAGATGAAAAAGAACAGTGTATGTGTGTGGGGTTCTTTACTGTATATAAGAACATATTGTACAGCTTTTGTAATCAAATCAATATGGTATCAGCATGAGAATAGATAAGCTGACAGAATAGAAAATCCTGAAATAGATCATAATATATATGAGAATTTAACATATGAAAAATTTGTAGCTCAATTTGGTGGGGGAACTATATTTTATATAAGCAATAGTGTTTATTAATTCATATATAGATCTAAGAGCATGAAAAAAAATTCAGAAGGATACATAAAGTTGTTATGCAAGTTGTCTAGTGGGTGGATGTGGGACTTAAGGCAGGAGTTGGTGAGAAGAAAGAGACAAAAAGAAAGATAATAAATCAACATGCAAACTTAAAATGTATGATTTCCAGATTCATGTTCTAGAATCATATTTCTAGAATCAGGTTCTTAGAGTGAAAAAAATTTATATTTTAGTGTGATTCTGTGTAAATATATATGGAGAAATGTATGGGAGTGGGGGAAGAGAAGTAACGACGTGTAAGAATCTCTATGGCCTATCAGTGAAGAAAGCAAGTTAAAGATCAATGTGTATAATTTGATTCTATTTAGATAAAAACAGACACACTGTATTAAAGTTTGATCAGAGAAGGAGAACTTCTAGGTGTCGTATAGAATGAGGAATTTATCACAGGGATTTGACCTCATGCGAGGTCAAGGTTGGAGCTGGTTAAGCAGTTTATATATGACTTGCTTCTGTGTCCAGTGTTGGGTCTGAAGTCTTCACGATAGGCAGTTGGAAGGGAAAGATGGGCACGTAGTCGCATGCCATTCCAAGGATAAATTGGAACCTAGGAGGACAAACTGAAACTCAAGTGGCTCTTTCACTTCCTTCAAACCTCCAACTTTGATGACATGGGTGACCTGCTGGAGAAATGATGCCCTTAGTCATGGAGTGGAACATACAGGTGACCTAAGAGCAGGAGAAGCTTAAGGAGGAGATCCTGTGGGAGCTGCAGAATCTGTGGGCTCAGCTGCTACCTGATGCCAACAAGGTGAGAGACCAGATCCACAAAAAATTTGTATAAACTGCTACAGTATCTGACTCTATACCAACCTTCACAATCTAATCATTCCTGCTGCTTCATTTTTGCCTTTCATATCTCATGCAAATTTCTATGTAGCCAATCTTAGCTCAAAACCATACAGGGAAGGGAATTCATACATAAATAAGACACCTATGTAAGTATATGTATACCTTTATGTTGGTATAAATAAGGAAAAAGTCATGGAAAAATACACCCCAGATTTCATCAGGGAGATGGTAGTGGAGGGATATGGCCAGAAGCTAAATATAGTATGGTATATTTATGTAACACAATATGGTGCAGCTGTAATAAAGAATAAGATGTGTTTGTAGGTACACATATGAAAAGCTATCCTGATGGAAAAAAGCAAGTCAAGGAAAACTATCTAAAATATAATCTTATTTGTGGAAAAATAATCTACTATGTGTGGAGATATGGATATAGGCCACTATATCTGTACTAGCTGTGTGACCTTCGAGCAAATTATTTAATCTATCTACACCTTATTTTCTTCATTTGTAAAATGGACATAGTAATACTAATGATAGCATCTGGATTGTAGGTTATCGCGAAGATGAAATGAGACCCATAAAGTGCCTAGAATAGGGCTTAGCAAATAGCAAGTGCTCGATAATATTATTATTATTTTGGTTATTTCTATCATTATAAATACATCTCAATGGAAATCACTTTCCTCCTTCTCCTACCTTATCAACTCAATTCTATCCTGTCAAATCAAGGAGAAAAGGAGGAAGAGAAGGGGATCTGATTTAAACAGAGCTGCCCCAGAAGGTTGTCACTGGCCCATGGGTCAGTGAGTTGTAACCCTGCGTAGTCATTAAAAGGATGTCGATGGCGAAAAGACGCAAGGTCAAGCAATGCTTATCCAGAAAAAAGCCTGGGATTCAGACAGGCAGTTCTGGCTGTGTGAGTGTGTCTGTGTGTGCACGCATGGGTGTGTGTATTTGTTCTCATGTGTTAGCACACACATACTTGTGTATAAGCTGGAAAGAACCAATAAAACAACTGAGGATAATTGCACTAAGGAAACATTTAAAAATTCCTGCAAAGGTGAGTCAGAGTGCTATATATTATATTTTCTGATCCACACATGAGAGTTAAAAGACGGGACAGCCAGCATACTCATTTATGCACCCTGAGCCCTGCAATTTATTTCACTGTATTTGATGTTAGCAGGGAAGCATTTCTTTATGTAAAATTACTCAGAATACAGCACAAAGAACTATTCTGTAGGTATGAAATGTGTCTAAATAAAAAAAAAAAAAGAAAAAACAAAACCCGCTTCTGCACTTTTGACACATCATGACCACAGTAAAGGAAAAATGAAGGCTCTTTTGTTTCTAGGTGCTGCTGGAGGAAATGAAACAATGGGGCATGAACACAGTTCTCAACCTTTTTTTTCTATGGGGGCACCCGTGGCTGACTAACATTGCCTAGCACAATGCTCTTCTAAACGCGATTCCCAGCACACTGGTCATTACTTCATCTCATTCACTGCCACCCAAGAGAGCATTTCAGGATACAAATGAGTAAGACTGACATTGAAAGAGAGTAACCTTGGAGACATTCTATTTTTTAATTAAAAATGTAATACATGAATATATTCTCATTGTAAAAGACTAAGCAATATGGAAATATATAGGATATACTCCTGTACCAGCTCTCCCACACCCAAACTCCTCTCCACAGAGAGAAGCTAATAAATTATTAATAATTTTGGTGCGTATCCTTTATATATTAAATTTGCATTTATATGTTCATATGTATGCATGTGTTTATCTGTATCTTTATATCTATATATCCACACATACTGGATTATTTTTCCATAAATGAGATTATACTTTAGCAATTTTTTTGATTTGTTTTCCACATAACATCATAACACTGGAATATCTTTATGTATGGGTACAGACCCATCTTGTTCTTTATAACAGCTGCACTGTATTGTGTTGCATAAATATCCAACATTTTATTTAACCTCTTTCCAATGGTGGCTACTTGTGTTGTTTCTTTTTTATTATTAAAAACAATGTTGCACTGAATGTACATGCTCATCCTTGTGCATGTTTCTTTGTGAACAAATGTATTTATTAAGAACAGATATGTAGAAGTGGATTGCTAGGTCAGAGAGTACCCATATTTTAGTATTTAATTAAGTGCAAAATATTCCAAAAATCTGCACAAATTTACACTCTCTCCACTGGCAGTATTTTTTCTGTCATTCAAAAAAGATTTGCACAGTGGCTACTTACTTACCTCCCTACTTACCTATCTATCTATCTCCCAGCTACCCACCCACCACCTATCTAACACGTGGAGGAAAATGAAGCAGGTCAAAAGTTATTAGGAGTGAAACGGACAGGGTGCATATTTAAGTTAGGTGGTACAGGTACCTTGCTAAAAAAGGTGATCTCTGAGAAAAGCGTGAAGAAAGAACTGGAGCAAGCCACACATATACCTGAGGGAAAAGGATCAAGGTAGAGGGAACAGCAAGTAAAAGTAACTGAAGAGGACAGAAAGCTGGTGTGTACTAAGAGAAACGAGGAGGCCAGTATGGCAGGACTGTAGTGAGAAAGGGGGAAAGTAGAAGAGAGAGGTAATGAAGGTACAAGAGTGTCCATCTCCCCAGCCTCTTTTTAACAGCAAGGAACATTCATCTTTAAAGTGCTGGCCAATCTACTGGCAAATCTCACTCTTTTCAAATTGCATTCTGCCTGATTACTAATGAGATGGGGAATCTTTTCACGTGTATGTTGGCTGTTTTTGTTCTTATTCTACATTTGTATTTTCATATCTTTTTCTCACATTTGATTGGATTTTTTCTTATTGATTTTTATACATTCTGATTATTTATTAAGCCTTTTTCAATTATACGTCTTGCAAATATGTTCTCCCAATTTGCCTCAATTTTTATGAAACCCAACCTGTATATTTTATTTATGAATTCTTTATATTGTTTTTAGTTTAAGGGGACCCTCCTTATCATAAAATAAATATTTTCCTATATTTTCTTCTGATGGTTTTATAAATTTGTTGTTCATTATGTTTAGCTCTTTAATCCATTTGGGATTTACATTTGTGAATGTCACAGTTAAGGTATAATCATATATATAATATATGCATATATATTATTTTTTCTCCCTTTTCTGATTTGAAATACAAAATTTATTATATTAAAAGTTCATATATATTAATCTGTTTCTAGACTGCCTATTCAGTTCTGTTTTCTATTTACCTGTCAATACCACACTGTTTCAATTATTAAAGCTTTGTAGTGTATTTAGATACTTGATATGGATCACTTATCTTCATTGTCTTTTGAAAACTATTCCTGGAGATTCTATTTCAGATGAATCTGAGAATTAGCTTAGCAAGGTCCATTTTATTGGGATTTAATTTAAATGTATAGATTAACTTGAGGAGAATTAACGTTGGTAAATTATTGAGTGTTCTCATTTAGAGAATAGATCTTTCCATTTGTTTAGATTTCCTTTCATGATTTTCAGTACATTTTTACAGTTTTGTTCCACATAGATCTTGCATATTTCTTGTTAAGTTTATTCTTAGGCTTTTTTTCCTTTGTGTTTCTGGTTATGAAGGAGTGTATTACATTTTATTTTCTAATATCTTGATTTAATATTATTAGATAAATTCAGAAAAAAAACCAAATTCTGAAGTAAATAGAGGTATAATGGTAGCTTTACACTGATTGTAGTCATTTAATAATTTATTGCTAGCAATAGAGCATCTGAATTGATTCCCTCATCAGAACAATCTCTGGGATATGACAAATCAAAGAGACTACCTTTAGCTTTTGCTTTGGGACATTTATTTACTCAGGGAGGAGGCAATTAGGCCAAGCCCTGAGGCTCATATATGTTCAATCACTCTGGAATCTGAGAACAAAGCAATGGGGCTTCTTCTTTCCATATTCACCCCTGCTGCTTTATTTTGACCTCCTTTTGTTTCAAGTCTTTGCTTTATACAACTAAAGTTTTAAAATTATGCACATAGAAAAGCACATAAAATAATATAACCTTAATTTAATAGCTGAGTCATTTAATATGACCCAAGTTTAATAGCTATTTGTTTGCCATATTTGGTTCAGGACTTTTTTGCTTTTGTTCTTATTAATTTTAAGGAAATAAAATATTACAAACACAGCTAAAGCACCAACCCTTTCCCTTCCCATTCACTCTGATGTTGGTGTGTTTCACCCTTAAGAACATTTAAAATATCTTTATGATTTTAATGTGCAGCTATAAGTTATATTTATTATCTGGTGTGTTTTTAACATTTACATAGTTGGTATCAAAACATGTGTAGCATTTTGTAACTTGATACTGTGGGCTTTTGAAATTCATCCTTGTTGACAAGGACAATTGCTCATGGTATTTTATTTATATCCATTGGTCAAACTTAGCTAATCCAGTCACATGGCTACACCTAGTAGCCAGGGAAATTGAGAAATGTGGTTTTTATTCCAGAAAACCACAACCCTGGCTAAAAATCTGGGTTACATTACTAAGGAAGATGAGGGGAACTGGTAGTAGGGCACAGCTACCCATCTCTGCCAAATATTTCAATTACAATGTTTTATAATGTTTATTACAGATTTCTGATATATACCTTTATTGGATTAAGGTATTTGTTTTTATCTTTCTCAGCTTGCCAAAGGATTTTTAAAACTGCTTTTAATTAGGAATAGGTGTTAAACTGTTCTTTGGCATCTTTTAATATGATTATGTGATTTTCTACTTTAATTTGATAATGCAATGTATTAAATTAATGTTTCTTAATGTTAAACTATCCTTGCATTCCAGACATAGATTTTAATTATGTTATAAGATATAAGATTCAAAAACATGAATCTTATATCTGTTAGAAATATATTATTTTCTTTGAAAGCAGTGTAGACTTTTGGTATTTAGGATTTATATGTTCATAGTTAAACTGGCTTATTCTGTTATTATTTAATGTTATTTGTATGGATTTATAATCAAGATTATGCTAACCATATAGAGTTAGTGGGGAAGCTCTTCATCTTTTTATATTCTGGAAAAATTTTTTTAACCTAATAATTATCTGTTTAAATTTTAATATAATTTACCCATAATACCATTTGATCTGGGTTTTTTTTAAGGGATATATCTTTGACTACTTTTAAAATTTCTTCTATGACCTTATTCTATCTTTTGTTGAGCCAATTTTTGTTATATATTTTTTTCTAGAAAAATCAAGCTTTTAATTTAGATTTCAAATATGTTAGCATTAATTCAAACCTACCTTTCTTTCACACTTGAAATTTTTTTCTGTGTCTATATTTATCTTACCTGTCTTCTGTGGTTTATTTTAGTCTCCTCTATTTTGTCTTGATCAGAATTGCCAGAGATTGTACAATTACGTTGGACTTTTAAAGAACCAGGAAATGGTTTTATTAAGTAGTCCTTTCAGTCTTTTTACTTACATTATTATTTTCTGCTTTTTAACTTTTTAATTTTCTCCATCCAAATTGTTTTTTTTTCTTCTTCTAATTTATTGTATTGTGTGCTTAGGTCATTATTTCAGGCATTGTTTATTGGCTACCCATTCCTAACCCCCTTATCCTTTCTACTTCCAACTGTAGAGGCTAAAATAGCTAGATACCCAATTTCCCAGATAGTCTTGGAGCTAGGTATGGCCATGTCCTCCAGATGTAAGAGGAAGTCTTCTACAGGCACATTGGGAAAGATTTTTTCCCACTGCTCACTAAAATGGAGAAATGCACACCAACTCTTTCTTTCCAACTAGTAGAAGGAAAAAGAGAGCACAGAGAAGGCACACCTGGTTTCTTAAAAGCCCCACCCTAGAAGTGGTATGCATCATGCCCACTCACATACCATTGGAGAGAACTTACTCATTTAATCATACTAACTGCGAGGGAGGCTGGGAAATGTGACTAGCCACATCACTTGCTATAACTCTATTATGATGTAAGAAAAGAACAGATCTGGAAAATAGATTAGCCATTACTTGCAACCTTTCACACATACAATGACAGAGAAGTTAAGAATATCAGTTACTCATGAAAGCACAAGCTTGGAAGTTGTTCTATAATCCTTAAGGGACCTATATGAAAAAAAATTGAGCTTTGAAAATATTCATCTAAATATTGGATGATGCCACCAGCATTCTTATCAGACAAAAGTACCAAAACCTGAGCTACAACAATCAGACTCAAGTAGCCATTGACAGTCTAAGCAGCCAACTTGAATCAATAATGCTATCTATATTTCCGTAAGGGAGGATAATCACACATACACACTGGCATAAAACTCAGTGGCTTCTCAATTCACTGTGAAATCATATAACTCAAACCAAATAGTTGCAGGTGGCTTTAATTAGCAGTGTCATAAAAGCAATTAGCACTGGTTTGTACCAACTGTATCCACTAGAACTAGCACAGAGTTAATGACAAGTGTATGCACAAGTAGTAATATTCTGTTATGCTTTCAGAAATATTAAAATAATAGAAAAAGGGATACTACGTCTTTCCTAGTCAATTTGTTTAATTTTTAAAATATAATATCTTATCTTTTCTTGTAGTTTGCTCTTGTGAGTTTAAAATAAGTGAAAAAATAAGTCTGCAAATCACTTTACTTGGTTACCTTTCTTCTAGCATAGATATATGTATCTTTTATAATCTTTTAATTTTATGTCAGGTTTATTAAAGCATAGCTTACATTCACTAAAATTCACCCTTTTAAGTTGTACAGTTCTATAAATTTATACAGTTGCATAGCTGCTACCAGAATCAAGGTATCAAATATTTCCACTACCCCTCCACCCCCCAAAAAGTTTTCTCATGTCCCTTGGTAATCCCCAAATACAACATTTTGGAAGTGAATCAAAATTCCACTTGATGTGTTTCACTTGGTAAGCCAGGTTTTTCATCTGGGAGAATGCCATGCAGACCTCAAATGTGAACAAGCCAACTAGCTTATTTTTTTCTTTCTCCCCTCTGAAATCCCACTTGTTTTTCCCAAGTGCCTCATTGGTTTAAATGATTTTAGCAGGGAATCACTGTTCATTTTTCTTTGCAAATATACTTTAAAAAAAAACTGTCAACATCAACATGTCAACATCATTGTCTTATTTTCTACATCCATCAGGTGCTTTAACATATATTACAGAAATAAACAAAAGAAGGTATATTCTTTGTTCCCAAGGAGTTTTCAGATTAAGAGAGAGAATAAGCATGGACATATTTATAATAAATAGAATATGGTCTATGATAACCAGGAGGTGTTTTTCTCCCCTGTCTATTTTATTATGGTTAGCCTGTGGGGAAAGGAAGGTGAGAGGAAGTGCATTAAGTGGAAGGACTGGCTGGATTCAGCAGAATGAAATAAATACAAGAAGATACAGAAGCACATGAAGAGGACAGAACAAGGATTTGGGTAGAGATGACATTACAGGAAAGATGACTGCCATGGTTTGTGCTAGCTGAAAGAAGCCTTGTATCAAGAAGCCCTTCATTTTGTAGATGAGGAAACAGGCCCAGAGAGGGGCAGTGATACATTGAAGGTCAACCAGAGAAGTTGTAGCAGAGCTAGGAGTAGAACTAGTTCTCCTAATTCTGTTCTGATGTTCACTTTACTGCCCTGCATGGCTTATCCTGTTGCTTTCAGGAAGCAACCCGTAATTTTCCACTTACTCACATTTGCTTTTGAGCCCTTACATCCTACTCTAGCTTTACAAAAGAAATACATTAGCTATCACCTGGGGACATACCCAATGCCTCGGAGGTGCTACCCTCACAGTCTTTCTCAGATAATCCATCTCCACCTTTCTTTCCAAAACCCTCTTGGCAGAATTCAGGCCCCCTTCTTTGCTGGAGGGTTTAATAATGATTCACTGTAGGGCTAGCTTGAAACCTTGACTCTCTTGATATCATTTATGTGGGGAAAAAATGTTCCTAGTTCCAAATAATCAAACTAAACTTTCAACAAAAAGCCAAATACTTGGGGACTTTCTATAAATTTATCTGAATATGTAATTTTTTCTGTTCTTTAGAGGAATGACATATTCTGCTCAAATCTGAAACTATGACCTAATTTATATAAATTCAGCTTTTCTGTGTGCAAACTTCCATAGGTTCTGGTGAAAACTAAACTCCTCCATTGCTACAGCAGTTGTGCCCACAATTCTACTCCAAATTCAACATAATGGAGCAAAGTGTCTCAACATCTGGAAAATGGGTAGAGTACATAAGAAAATAAAACTTACAGTGGAAAAGGCACTGGTGACAGTGTCTTGATGTTACAGTTCTTTGCTGAAATGTTTTTCAGGTGGCCTCTCTAAAAGAAAACGGGACACTTGGATACCAAGTTCAAGTCCACAAAGGAAATTCAAATTAGTTCTATATCAAATGTAGCACTTTCAAACATCATCTCATCAGAATATTCTGATATTTTCATCTGGTATTTTCATCAGAATATTCTATATTCAAAAATATTTTTGAAATGTATGTGCACAACACTGTGCTGTGGGGAAGTACAAAATAGACTAACAATAGAATGTAGCACATGGTGTAGGGACATTTGGGATGCACAGGCTGTAATATTGTAGGAATTCAGAATCAAGAAATAGAACTGTATGGAACATAAAAGCCTTCAAGTAAGAAATGAAATTTAAGGATAGGTAGAATCTGTACACGTGGAGAGGAATAAGGAGCACAGCTGATGTTCAGTTGGATGTTCTGGAACAGCGGCACCGGCATCTATTCTGTATGACTGGTAATCCATTCTGAATGGTCGCTGTACTTGCCAAATTGGTCATTAGATATTCTGAAGATCACCCCAGCAGGCATTCCTGGATACTGCTGTGGAAGTGGCTGTTGGGAGGTCGGGGATCAGTTCAACTTTCCCAGGCCATCAAAAGGTAACCAACTGATCAGAAATAGAGATTTGTTTTAAATTGTTGCTGTGTTCAGTTAAATCTTATGTATGCTGTGCACACATTTCTTCTGAGATTATACAACTAATCTCTCAGTCAGATTGACATCAGTCTTAAACTTCATTATCATACAGCCATAGGTATCAAATTGACAAACACACTCAATGGGTATAAATGATTATTATTATTCTTTACTAGAACAAAAACTGTACTGTCTCTTATAACACTCATCCAATTTCAATCCCTTGTCAGGACAAACTTTAAAAGAATATCATCAAGAAAATTCAAAAAAAAAAAAAAAAGAAAGAAAGAAAGAAAGAAAAATAGCAGAGCTGGTCGGTTTTGTCTAGCAGGTACTTCTGCTGTTTCACCTTTTGAGGTAAGTAGCCTCAGGGACATGGAACCAATTTTCAGCAGTGATTTGCTACGATATTGAATACACATCTCAATACCTTCATAGATAGAAAAGGAGGGTCTGATTCATCAACACTTTCCTTTTGGTCAGCAAACACTCAGGGAACAATTAGACTGTTTATAAAGCCTTGGTACCTAGAATAGCACAAAGTCAATTTAAAAAATATATTGAATATGTGAGCTTTTCCAAATTGTCATCAACTGTTATGACAAGCTATTAAAGAAGCTATTGTAGAGGACTGAAGGAGCAGCTGATTTCAAAACAGTAAATCAAGTCTTGGTCAAGAGCACTGATGAAAAGAGAACAGGATTCTTGCTGTGTTTATGAGTGGCTCAAGACAGCTTTAATACACATCAATCACAGGTAGGCAGTGTGCTCCGGTCTGTGCCCCTGACTCTCAGTGTGACCTTTTGTGAGTCACCAGACGGCTTTCAGGCTCAGTTACTCAGCTGAAAACAAAGCCGAAGAGCAGAAACCTCAATGAAAATGAAAAACAGGCACTGCATCGCTAATGAGATTTCCTGGGGAAATAAATTCCTCACCTCTATAACCCCCTCTCCGTGACACTCCCCACTCTAGACCACAACGTCCCACATTTTCAAGAGAAGGTGGACAAAGTGAAGTGTTTAAGGCATGTGGCTGTGCTACGCTCCCAGTTTCAGAAGGATTTATTGGGAAGAATTCACTGTGCTTACTTAAAATAGGAAAGCCATAAGGAAAGAAATGGTCACATTATCTTGCTGTAGAAATTAGAGCACTAACTTTGGGTTCAAAATCTCTCCATCGGCTATGGTTTGCTTAGAGATTTGGGAGGGCTGGCCAAGGAATCTCACCCTTTCAGTTGGTTCTAAACAGTCTATGGCTGTATAACCAGTACTGTGAAATATTTCTACTCCCTCTGGGCAAAATCACTCATTATTGTGAAACTTTCTGCTAAAATTATAAGATTAGAGTTGCATGAACATGTAACACTATGACTGTGGATGAAACAAAGTTTAGAAGAGAATAGCCAGAACAGCAGCTTCTTAGGAGGGTAGTAAAGCAGGCTGAGGGGGGGCCTAGAGTTTGGAAATGCCATCAATGCTGTCAGCCTCCACAGCTTCATGGTGCAGTCGGCCACCTGCAGAAGAGGGAAGCTCAGACGGAAGACATGGCCGATGGAACTTATGGCCCTGGAGAATAAGGATGCACTTTCATTTTTAAGACTGTTGGTCCCTTGGTGTTGCAGTAACCATACACACACGTACACACAAACACACAAGTGTCTGTCTGGCACATATGTGTCTCCTTTCTGAAGCTAGTCCCCTTGGAAAGGTTACACATGACTGAACACTACTGAATCAGTCAGTCTATTTAGTGGCTTGTAAGAAAAGCTGACGGTATCACGGCTCCAAGGCAGGCTGCCACCTCAGAGCCTCAATTGTAACTAATGGGGGTTTAAAAGGGATATCAGAAAATATCATGCAGATAAAATACAGAGATAGGAGAAAAGACCATAACCTCAATCTGCAAAATGTAATAGCTTTGTCAAAATAAAAGCCAAAGCTAAACTCTCCTGCTGCTGTACACCCCCCAGCTCAAGGGAACTGTTCAAGCAGAGAAGCATTTTCTATTAGCACAAACTCCGAATGCAGCAGGGAGAAACTCAGCCATAATATCTGCACAACGGCCCTTCCATGCAAACACCATTCCAGTAATGGGAAATTTTAATGATGTAAAGCAGCAAGGTCACACAATATGTCCAGGAAGCCCTTGGAAAGACACTGTCTCGGCAGATATTAGAGACAAGAGCTCAGAATTGCCCTTGGTTCATTAGGCTTTGCCTGAGGGTTTTTTTCTTCCACTATTAACTGCAAACAAGGTGGAGGTTGTGTTACTCAGTTCCTTGTATGCAATGCAAAGAGGTGAAGGGCAGGATTTGTAAATATGGAAAGGCAGACAGCTTAGACGTGTTTTTACAATACTTGAAATATTCTCAGTCACCTTAAATATGAAAATTGCAAAAGCCTTATCAATGTTGCAGTGTTTTTTTTCGTAGCAGAAGAACTTTTTATCTACTTGTGTATAGATAAAGGTACTATATGCACATAAATATACACACATGGGGTGGATTGATTCCCTCCCCTCCAACCAGCACCATCACATCTTCTTACAGTTTGCCTTCTTCTCCCAGCTTTATGACCCCATTGAGATCGCTCTTACTGTTTTCTTCCTTGTTACATTTTGATATTTCAAAGCATGGCCTGGATCTCACTCCCATCTCCCCACTCCACATTATTAATGAATTGGAAAGCAGACATCATTAGTTTTCGGAGACTATTCCTTTTAAAATTTACAGACCCCTTCATCTGAATCCCCAGAGACAGTCTGCTGTTCTCATCTTAGAATCTTATTAGCATCATACCTTCTGTATCTTGCCATGCAAACTGCATGGCTATGCACTTTCTAGCACTTGACCCTTTTGCGGACGGAATTAATTTACTCTTTGAAGATGCAGCAGCATGCTGTTGTGCTTGTTAGAGAAAGAAAAGCCAAGCAAGGAGATGGCAAAGCAAGCAAAGAAAATTCCTCATTTAAAAGCAAGCTCTTATAAGGAAATTTAGGTGGAGACTGGCCAGGAGAAACTAATAGCTAGTAAGTATTGATAGAAAGAGGCAAATTAGCTGATTAGCAGGGATCACTGAGAATTTCTGCATCCAAATACTAGCAAGCATTGGAACAAGCTCCCTGGTATGGAGCAGATTACAGGAATTCGTTTATACTAGAATCTTTCATTCTTAGACATCTCTTTGGTTTAATATGACCCAGGTCAGCATTAGAAGACAAGCGAAGCAGCTAATTCTGATTTGGTCAGACAACTGATCTGTCTCCTGAAATCTTTCAGACTCACTTACTCAGCACTCACTGTGTGCCAGGTATTGTTCTAGATGCAGGAGATACCATAGTGAGTAGACTGACATCTCTTCATTGGATGAACTCACTTTCTACTGAAGGAGTAAAAAAACAGAAAGTAAACAGACAATTAAAAATGTAACTTCAGGACTTCCCTGGTGGCACAGTGGTTGAGAGTCTGCCTGCCAATGCAGGGGACGCAGGTTTGTGCCCTGGTCCAGGAGGATCCCACATGTCGTGGAGCGGCTGGGCCCGTGAACCATGGCCGCTGGGCCTGCGTGTCCGAGGCCTGTGCTCCGCGACGGGAGAGGCCACAGCAGTGAGAGGCCCGCGTACCGCAAAAGAAAAGAAAAAAAGAAGTAACTTCAGGTAGCTATAAGTGCTATGAAGGAAAATGAAGCCATCTAAAAGAATAGAGAGTGTTAAGGGGAATTATTTGAAACAGGGTGATCTATTACAGAGTTGACATTCAAGTTGGGAAATTAATGATGTAAAAGAGCAAGCCCTCTGAAGATCTTGGGGATGAGTGTTCCCGACAGAATGTAAAGGGCTTGAGACCAGAACAAGTCGGCATATTAAAATTTAAATACAGCTCATGTGGCTGCAGTGGAGTGACAGAGGAGAAAGTACTGGGACAAATAAGCAGTGGCCAGAAGTAGACTCTTAAAGGCCATGATAAGGAGCTTGAATTTTATCCTAACTATGATGGAAGCGATCAAAGGTCATATGTTTATGCTTTAAGGTGACTCCTGCTGTTTTGCAAAGAATAAATTCAAGGGTAGAGATAGGGGAGCAGAATGAAAGCAAGGAAACCAGATAGAAGGTTATCTTAGAAGTCTAAACAAGAAATTATTACGGTGTCTTGAACTTAAGGTGGTAATGGAGGTAGTGAGAGGTGGTGGGATTCAAGATATATTTTGAAGACAGAGCTATAGAACTTGTTGAGGAATTGGATGAAGAAGAGAATGGTGATGCCTTTAAACCGAGAGGCAGAAGAGTAAAGTGGAACAGATTGAAAACGAAATAAAAAGCTTCATTCTGGTCAGGTTAAATTTGAGATGACCATTAGATATCCAAGAATAGATAGTGTGGGGCCCATAGAAGAAATCTGGAGTTAAGAGTGATAAACATTTTGTAATTACAAATTTATAAATATCATTTCAAGCCATGTAACTGGATGAGATCATCACAGGATTAACTTTAGACAGAGAAAAGGCCCAAAGATGGCTTTGGGAAATTCCAAAAACCAGAGGTCAGGAAGAAGAAAAGGAGGTATCAAAGGAGACTGAAAAGGAGTAACCAGTGTTATAGGAGAAAAACCCAGAAAACATCACCAAAAACCAAAAACAACAACAAAAAATATATTTGAAAAAGGAGGGAGTAATTAATAATATAAAATGCCACCAGGAGTTTGAGAGAACTGAGAACTGAGAATTGGCTATTTGATGTGTCAAGATGGAAATCATTGCTCACCTTGACAAAAGAGTTTCAGTGAAGTGATAAGGACAAAAACGATTGAAGTGAGTTATGGACAAACGGGGTGTGAAAAATGCCGAGTAAGCAATATAGACAACTTTACTGATGAGTTTTCTCAGAAAGAAGAGCGAAGAAATGGAGTGGTAGTTGGAGGGTTATATTGGGATGAAGGAAGGTTATAAGTCGGGGGCAACCATAGGATGTTTGTACACCATCAAGAACGATCCTACCAGAAAAGGAAGAGGATGATGTGTAAGGGAGAGTGTATAATTGCAGGAACCATGACTTTGACCAAAGAAGGGACGGGATTCAATCCTTAAGTCAAGGCTTTAGCCTTACACAGGAGCAAAGACAAGTCAGTCATTGTAATAGAAGGGAAGGTAGAGGTTATAGGTAGTAGGTTTGGTTATGGGAAGAACCAGTTCTCTTCTGATAGTTTCTAATTTCTCAATGAAATAAGACATGAAATTATCAACTAAGAGTATGTAATATAAAGGATGATTTGACATTTGTAGTGAAAAAATTTAAATGTGACCAGTCAGCATGATCATGTTTTCCCTAACCACATTTATCTATTTAGGTAAGGACTGAGACTAGGTGGTGTGATAGATTTACCAATATTGGGTTTACCAGCAAGTTAAATAAGGAAAAGAGGGGCAAGGCAGTATATAGCATAATGATTACAGTAATGGACCAAATATAATATTGATGATATGAGGATTGATTGTATGAGAAAAGTGAATATGAGGCTGAATCAACTGATGGGTGGGTACAATGGTTTGAAGAATTGTTGGCATATAGATACTGAAGTGTGAGTGAGCTGGAAAAGTTTTTTGAAGTGCAATTCTTAAATCTAGATTTTGGAAGTGGTATAGTGGGTATCTGAGAAAGGATAGAGGAAAATATTAGTGGAAGGAGGACATCTATCCCACTTCAAAGCCCTGAGGAAATGTGAAAGAAAGCAGCCACCACTTGAAAGGGAAGGAGGAGAAACAGAACCTTAAGGGATAACCAACTTATAGTTAGAGCAAGGAGGTGAAATGAACATTTTTGAGATGAGGTTAATAATAGAGGGCTTTTTTTTTTTTTCTGATGACAGACAAGTAGTTCCAAAAAATATAGTAGGAGGGTTTGATGGGAATAGAAAGGGATGGGGAAGTGGGTCAGGCTTGGGGAGGTAAAGAGCCACATAGGGATAAGCATACAGGTCATGATGATGACCTTATAGTTCCACTGTCCAATGCAGTTGCCACTAGCTATATGTGCCTGGTCAGAACTAAAATGTGCTGTAAATATAAAACACACACTGGATTTTGAAGACTCAATACCAAAAAAAAAGAAAAAAAAAGAGAAGAATTTAAAATACATCATTAATATATTTATATTGATTAAATGTTAAAATAATATTTTGGACATATTGTGATAAAGAAAATATGTTATTGGGACTTCCCTGGTGGTCCAGTGATTGAGAATCCATCTTGCAATGTGGGGAATGCCGGTTTGATCCCTGCTCAGGGAACTAAGATCCCACATGCCACAGGGCAACTAGGCCTGTGAGCCGCAACTACTGAGCCTGCGCACCACAACTAGAGAGAAGCTTGCGCACTGCAACGAAGAGCCCACACACTGTAATGAAAGATCCCACATGCCACAATTAAGACCCAGTGCAGCCAATAAAAAGATGAATATTTTTAAAAAATTTAAAAAAAGAAAATATGTTATTAAAATTAATTTCACTTTTAAAAACACAAATGTGGCTACTAGAAAACTGTAAATTACATAAATAGCTCACACTATATTCTCGTTGGGCGATTCTGCTTTAAACACTTTCATTCCTGGTGGTGGCCTGAACAGGGACATTAGGCATGCTGGGATTAGATCTGATAGCTTCTTAGGGGGAGGTAGGACATCAGTTCCAGTTATGGCTATCCTTTTGGGAGTGGTATTTTCTATCCTTGCTACTTAGAGTACTGTCCTTGGACAGGTAGCATTGGCACCACTTGGGAGCTTGTCAGAAACGCAAAATCTCAGGGTCTGTTCTGTACCTATTGAAACAGAATCTGCTGTTTAATAAGATTCCCAGTAAGTCTTATGCATATTAAAGTTTGAGAAGCAATGCTTGAGATAGTTTCTAGTGGTGAGGCTGATGAAGTTGAGGCTAGGGAAGGAAGAGGGTACCAGGAACACCTTGCTGGGTGAGAAATAGTCTTACCAGTGGGTAATTTCTAGGATAAAAAAGAAGCAATTAGATCTTGGATAACTATGAAGTCCCCGGAAATGAAATGTCTAATATGGTAGCTGATAGCCACACTTGAATTGTGGCTGCTCTGAATTGAGATGTACTGTAAGCATAAGATACATGCCAGATTTTGAAGACTTAGTTTGAAAAAAAGAATGTACATATCTCATTAATAAATTTAACATGTTGAAATGATAACATTCTGGATATACTGGGTTAAAAACGTATGGTTAAAATTAATTTTTTAAAATGTAATTAGAAAATTTAGCGGTCTTCTGTGGCTTATATTACATTTCTGTTGGAGAGCACTGCTCCAGAATATACTAGTAAAGTCTCCAGGATATTCCCATATAGACAGACTCTGTAGAGCAGGGGCTAGCAAACTATGATCCACAAGCCAAACCTGGCCCACCACCTATTTTTGTAAATAAATATTTATTGGAATACAGCCATGTTCATACTTTCACATTGTCCATGGCTACTTTCATGGTGCAATGACAGAATGGAGAAGTTATGGCAGAGACTGTATGGCTCATAAAGCCTAAAACTTTTATTATCTGGCTCTTTTTGAAAAAGGTTTGCCAAACCCCGCTGTAGAGAGAAGATTTAGCGGTCTTACTGTTTTCTATTTCAGGATAATCCAGAATTCATAGTCAGACTGGAGAAAGCCTTTGTTTACGAACAGTTTGACCATATCTAGAAAAATATTCTCATGATAGCTGAAAATCAGGATTAGAATCCTTTACCTTTTATAGTTGTATATTTAATTGCACTATTCTTTTGCATTATTGAAACCATAATTCTGTTCCCATTTAAATTATTTTTAATAGGGAACACTTTAGAATTTATGAGGCTTTATTAGCTTGGATTCTAACTGTAGTCAGATGCTATGAAATTTAATCATTGAAATTCGTTAATTTTCCTTTTATTCTCTTATTGTCCATTGAGAAATCACTTAGTAAGATGGTACCAAATGCTAGAAGTACATAGTAACTTTGAAAATGATGAAATGTGACACAGATTCAAATCAATGCTTTGAGAGTTAACGGTGTACCCCTTCATAATATGAAAAGGAATAAACTTATTAAGATTATTATTGCTTGTCATTATTATTCTTTCATCTCCATTCTTGCTATACCACCCTAGTTTAGAGATTTAGTAAGTCCTGTGTGTTATGCCAATATTCTTCCCATCTGACTTTCTCTTTCTTAAATTTATTTTCCTCTCTAATCTCTTCTCCTTTCCATTTCTAGACTAATATTTTAAAATTATTACTTTAATCTCTAAACTCCTCTCCTCAAAAATTCTCAAGGCCTGCTGAATTTAAAAAAATCCTGTTAGATTCATAAACTGGTCCTAGACAATCTTGTGATCTTATTTTCCATTAACAATTTCCATTCTACAGGCTTTCCACATTGCCATAAGTATAAACCCTGATTTCTCAGATTGGCTCATTCTTCTACTTTCTTTCTTAATAGATTTGATTAAGATTATTACCTTTAGGTCACACTTTAACAATCACCTTATAATAAGTTTCACTGTCTCCACTCACCACTTTAATCCAGGGTCCATACAACTGTTAGGGAATTTTCCTAAATTATAAACCTCATTATACTTTGTCCCATGGTAAGAAGCAAAAACAAAAAAACAGATAAAATTAAAATTATAAAAATAGTAGTAGATGCAAGGTAGTCATGATGAATTCATTTCAAAGGTAAGCAGAGAAAGAAAGAAAGATGGAAAGAAAGATGGAAAGAAAGATGGAAAGAAAGGAAGAAAAAGAAAAAGGGAATCTTCAAAGGCAAGTAGCCAAAAAAAAAAAAAAGTCTATGATAAATGGAGAGATTTTGTGGGGTCAAGAGGAAACCAATCAAGCTATCAGCAATAATGAGGGCTGATGGGGGCAGACTGGAGTCTGCAGGAGCCCCATACACACTACTAGTTTACTTGGCATAGTAATTCTTCCTCCAAGTCAAATTTTGCTGACAGAGCAACAGTGAAGGCAGGGCTTAAAATAATAAAGAATTTGAATAATCTTTTACATTCTTGAGATGCCTGGAACCTAGGACATCGGTGTAACTAAATATAAAGATGAATGGAGGGCTTCCCTGGTGGTGCAGTGGTTGAGAGTCCGCCTGCCGATGCAGGGGACGTGGGTTCGTGCCCCGGTCCGGGAAGATCCCACATGCCGTGGAGCGGCTGGGCCCGTGAGCCATAGCTGCTGAGCCTGTGCGTCCGGAGCTTGTGCTCCGCAACGGGAGAGGCCACAACAGTGAGAGGCCCGCGTACAGCAAAAAAAAAAAAAAAAAAGAAAAAAAAAGATGAATGGAAATTAGCTGCAACTGCAGGTAATACCCCTCTAAACTCAATATTAATAAGATAAAAAGGATTAGTTTCTCAGTGGAGGCAGCCCAGGGGGATTGAACATTGGGCTATGCAAGATGAGATGAATCTTTACTAAAGCTGTATCTTAGTCACAGATTAACTTGACCTCTTGTGAAGTTTGAGTTATCAGTTCTTCACCTCAGATGCCAGACATAGAAACAGTTCACCCTCTTGGGGAAAAAATCAAATGGAACAGAACAAAATATACTTCAGTCTCTATCCTTTTTCTATGCACAATGTCTGGCATATAAAATATATTACGAGACATGTAAAGAAGCAGGAAAATATGATGCACGATCAAGAGAAAAAACAATAAGAAGGGAAAAAAACAATAAGATCCACAGATGCTTCAGACAGTGTAATTAGCAGACCAGGTCTCTAAAAACTGATATAAACATGTTCAAACATTTAGAGAAATGATACAAACAGAGACAAAAAGAAAAAAAGATTAAAAAAAAATGAACAGAGTGTCAGTGATTTATGCAATAATGTCAAGCAATCTAATACATATGTAACTGAAGTCCCAGAAGGGAAACAATGATAAGAATTATGGCTGACTTTTCATAAGAAACAATGGAAACCAGGAAAAATGAAGTGACTCTTTTAAGTGCTGAAAAGGAAAATTATCGATCTAGAATTCTACAACTAGTGAAAACATCCTTCAAAATGCAGGCAAAATAAAGATATTTTCTGATTAAAAAAACCCCCAAACTGAGAATCTGTCAATAGCAAACCTACATTATAAGAAATACTAAAGAAAGTTCTTCAGGTCAAAAGAAAATGATATTAAATAGAAACTTCAAACTATAGGAAGGAATTAAGAGCATTGGAAATAGTTAGAAAGAAAGAAGAAAGAAATAAAGAAAGAGTAGATAAATATAGAACAATATTTTTCTAATTCCTTTAACAGACAATTGATTGCTGAAAGCAAAAATACAATATTTTAGTGTAGCATTTATAAAGTATGTAATAATAAAATGTATGATAAAAACAGCATAAAATATGGAAGAGGACAAATGGAATTATAATGTTGGTGGTTCTTAGTTTATATATGAATATAATAATAATTCAAGATAGACTATGAATAGTTAAGAATGCATATTGTAGTCCATAGTGTAACCATTAAGGAGAAAAAAGAAGTGGCATAGTTTAAAAGCCAATTACCTAAACATACTTAATCCAAAAGAATTTAGGAAAGGAGGATCAAAGGAAGAAAGAACAGATAGAACAAACAGAAAATAAATAGCAAGATGGTAAGTATAAACTCAACCATATCAATCTTCACACTAAATGTAAATAGGATAAATATTTCAATTAAAAGGCAGCAGTGGGCTTCCCTGGTGGCTCAGTGGTTGAGAGTCCGCCTGCCAATGAAGGGGACATGGGTTCGTGCCCCGGTCCGGGAGGATCCCACGTGCCGTGGAGCGGCTGGGCTCATGAGCCATGGCCGTTAAGCCTGTGCGTCCGGAGCCTGTGCTCTGCAACGGGGAGAGGCCACAACAGTGAGAGGCCCGCGTACAAAAAAAAAAAAAAAAAAAAAAAAAAGGCAGCAGTGTTAGAATAAGTGAGTTAAGTAATGCTGCAGGATAGAATATCAATATACAAATATCAATTATACATCTATGAACAGGGAATAGACAATAGAATTTGAACTTAAAAGTAAACACTACCTACAATAGCATTAAAAATATGAAATACTTAGGAATACATCTGTCAAAAGATGTACAAGATGTGTGCAATGAAAACTACAAAACATTGCTGAGAATTGAAAGGCCTAAATAAATGAGAGCTATAGCATATTTATGGGTCAGAAGACTCAATATCATTAACATGTCAATTTATCAATAGAATCAATGCAATCCCACTCAAAACCCTAGAAGGCTTTTGGGGGGGGGTTAGAAATTCATGATTCTTAAATTCATATGGAAATATGAAGGACTTAGAATAGCTAAAATAACCTTGAAAAAGAATAATTTGGAAGACTAAAACTGCTGGATTTCAAGACACATAATAAAGCTATAGTAATCAAGATGGTGTGGTACTATGGTCAATAAAGACAAATAGATCAGTGGATTATTAAATTTCTGGAAGTGCAATAGAGAGGAATAATAGAGAGAAATATAATAAATAACAATAGAGAGACCATATATAAATGGACTATTGATTATCAACAAGGTGTAAATGCAATTTGATAGAAAAATACATTCTTTGACAAATGATACTAGAACTGGATATGCATATGCAAACAAATAAACTTTGAGTCATACCTTGCACAATCTACAAAAAAGTAGATTTGAGTTACAAAAAAGTAACTCAAAATGTATTCTAGACCTAAGTGTAAATTCTAAAACTTTAAAAGTTCTATACTTAATTGTAGGAGAAAAAGGAAATCTTTGTATTGTGGGCTAGGCATAGATTCCTTAGTATGACACAAAAATTATGCCCCATAAAAGAAAAAATTGATAAAATGTATTTCATCAAAATAAGAACTTCTGCTTTTTTGAGACATTTTTAAGAAAAGAAAGGACTTTCTTTTGGATGTTCATTGCAGCGTTGTTTACAATAGCTAAGACATGAGCAATTTAAATGTCCATCGACAAATGAATGGATAAATAAGATATAGTATATATTATAACATGGAATATTACTCAGCCATTAAAAAGAATGAAATAATGCCATTTGCAGCAACATGGATGCAACTAGAGATTGTCATACTGAGTGAAGTAAGCCAGAAAGAGAAAGAAAAATATCATACGATATCACTTATAGGTAGAATCTGAAAAAAAATGATACAAATAAACTTATTCACAAAACAGAAACAGGCTCACAAACTTAGAGAACCAACTTATGGTTACCAGCAGGGAAAGGTAGGGGGGAGGGATAGATTGGAAGTGTGGGACTGACACGTACACACTGCTATAGTTAAAATAGATAACCAACAAGGACCTACTGTATAGCAGAGGGAACTCTGCTCAGTATTCTGTAATAACCTAAATGGGAAAAGAATTTGAAAAAGAATAGTTACAAGTATATGTATAACTGAATCACTTTGCTGTACACCTGAGACTAACACAACATTGTTAATCAACTATACTCCAATATAAAATAAAAATGAAAAAAATAATGAATTAAAATTCTGTTTTATTGAAAAAAACCCCTGCAATACTGAGAAAACAACTAACTAAATTTATCACAAAAAAGAAAGCACAGATGCACAAAATAATAAATGAGACCATGTTTCCCAAAAGAAATAGTGTAAGTTGTTAAGGAACTACTCCACAAAAAAGCACCAGGCCCAGATATTTTCACATAGGAATTCTACCAGTCTTTCAAAGACCAAGATGGTCTCAATGCTCTGTAAATTATTCCACAGTGCTGAAAGGAAGGGAAACTTCCCAACTCCCTGTATGAAGGAAGTATAACACTGATATTTAAATTAGATAAGAAGAATAGAAAGAATATGGTCTCATGTCCATATCCACTGAATATTGATGCAAAAATTCTAAACTAAATATTAACAATCAGAATCCAATACCATATTAACCACACTAAGAAAACAAGTGAGATTTATTCCAAGAATGCAAGGTTGGTTCAATATTTTATTTTTTTGGCTGTGCTGTGCAGCTTGTGGGATCATAGTTCCCCATGCAGGGATTGAACCTGGGCCCACTGTGGTGAAAGTGTGGAGTCCTAACCACTGGACCACCAGGGAATTCCTTTTAAATTAAAAAACATTTTTTGGGTTCAATATTTGAAAATCCATTAATAACATACACCACATTAATAAATCTAAGGAAAACCTCTATAGATGCTGACAAACTCTTTCACAAAATTCAACACCAAGCCCTGATGAAAATGTTCAAGAAAACAGGAACAGCAGAATACTTCGTTACTGTGATAAAACTTATATACCTAATTTTAAAGTTAGTATCATATAATGGGGAAACACTAGAGACATTTCTACTACGATCAGGAACAAAGTAAGAGACCACTATCTTCAATACTATTCAATACTGTACTAGGGAGGAGCTTCAAGATGGCAGAAGAGTAAGATGCAGAGATCACCTTCCTCCCCACAAATACATCAGAAATACAACTACTTGTGGAACAACTCCTACAGAACACCTACTGAACGCTGGCAGAAGACCTCAGACCTCCCAAAAGGCAAGAAACTCTTCACGTACCTGGGTAGGGCAAAAGAAAAAAGAGAGACGAAATAGGGATGGGACTTGCACCAGTGGGAGGGAGCTGTGAAGGAGGAAAGATTTCCACACACTAGGAAGCCCCTTCGTGGGTGGAGACTGTAGGTGGCGGAGGGGGGAAGCTTCGGAGCCACGGAGGAGAGTGCAGCAACAGGGGTGCGGAGGGAAAAGGGGAGAGATTCCCGCACAGAGGATTGGTGCCGACCAGCACTCACCAGCCCAAGAGGCTTGTCTGCTCACCCGCCGGGACGGGTAGGGGCTGGGAGCTGAGGCTCGGGCTTCGGTTGGATCCCTGGGAGAGGACTGGGGTTGGCTGCGTGAACACAGCCTGAAGGGGGCTAGTACCCACAGCTAGCTGGGAGTGAGTCCGGGAAAAAGTCTGGAACTGCTGAAGAGGCAAGAGACTTTCTCTTGCCTCTTTGTTTCCTGGTGCTCGAGTAGAGGGGATTAAGAGCGTCGCTTAAAGGAGTTCCAGAGACGGGCACGAGCCATGGCTGATTCAGCGCGGACCCCAGAAACGGGCATGAGACACTAAGGCTGCTGCTGCCGCCACGAAGAAGCCTGTGTGTAAGCACAGGTCACGACCCACACCTCCCCTCCTGGGAGCCTGTGCAGCCCACCACTGCCAGGTTCCCGTGATACAGGGACAACTTCCCCGGGAGAATGCACGGCGCGCCTCAGGCTGGTGCAGTGTCATGCTGGCCTCTGCCGCCGCAGGCTTGCCCCGCACTCTGTACCCCTCCCTCCCCCACGCCTGAGTGAGCCAGAGTCCCCAAATCAGCTGCTCCTTTAACCCCGTCCTGTCTGAGCGAAGAACAGATGCCCTCAGGTGACCTACACGCAGAGGCAGGTCCAAATCCAAAGCTGAACCCTGGGAACTTTGCGAACAAAGAAGAGAAAGGGAAATCTCTCCCAGCAGCCTCAGGAGCAGTGGATTAAATCTCCAAAATCAACTTGATGTACGCTGCATCTGTAGAATACCTGAATAGACAAAAAATCATCCCAAATTGAGGAGGTGCACTTTGGGAGAAACGAGATATATATATATATATTTCCCTTTTTCTCTTTTTTTGAGTGTGTATGTGTATGCTTCTGTGTGTGATTTTGTCTGTATAGCTTTGCATTTACCATTTGTCCTAGGGTTCTGTCTGTTCGTTTTCTATTTTTTATTACTTAAAACATTTTTTTTCTTAATAAGTATTTTTTATTTTAATAACTTTATTTTATCATCTTCTTTCTTTCTTTCCTCCCCTTTATTCTGAGCCGTGAGGAGGACAGGCTCTTGTTGCTCCAGCCAGGCGTCAGGGCTGTGCCACTGAGGTGGGAGAGCCAAGTTCAGGACACTGGTCCACAAGAGACCTCCCAGCTCCACGTAATATCAAACGGCGAAAATCTCCCAGAGATCTGCATCTCAACGCCAAGACCAAACTCCACTCAACGACCAGCAAGCTACAGTGCTGGACACCGTATGCAAAACAACTACCAAGACAGGAACACAACCCCATCCATTAGCACAGAGGCTGCCTAAAATCATAATAAGGCCACAGACACCCCAAAACACACCACCAGACGTGGACCTGCCCACCAGAAAGACAAGATTCAGCCTCCTCCATCAGAACACAGGCACTAGTCCCTTCCAACAGGAAGCCTACACAACCCACTGAACCAACCTTAGCCCTGGAGACAGATACCAAAAACAATAGAAACTCCAACCCTGCAGTCTGTGAAAAGGAGACCCCAAATGCAGTAAGTTAAGCAAAATGAGAAGACAGAGAAACACACAACAGATGAAGGAGCAAGGCAAAGACCAACCAGACCTAACAAATGAAGAGGACATGGGCAGTCTACCTGAAAAAGAATTCAGAATAATGATAGTAAAGATGATCCCAAATCTTGGAAATAGAATGGAGAAAATACAAGAAATATTTAACAAGGACCTAGAAGAATTAAAGAGCAAACAGTGATGAACAGCACAATAAATGAAATTAAAAATTCTCCAGAAGGGATCGATAGCAGAATAACTGAGGCAGAAGAACGGATAAGTGACCTGGAAGATAAAACAGTGGAAATAAGTACTGCAGAGCAGAATAAAGAAAAAAGAATGAAAAGAATTGAGGACAGTCTCAGAGACCTCTGGGACAACATTAAACACACCAACATTTGAATTATAGGGGTCTCAGAAGAAGAAGAGAAAAAGAAAGGGATTGACAAAATATTTGAAGAGGTTATTGTTGAAAAGTTCCCTAATATGGGAAAGGAAAGAGTTAATCAAGTCCAGGAAGAACAGAGAGTCCCATACAGGATAAATCAAGGGAGAAACAGGCCAAGACACATATTAATCAAATTATCAAAAATTAAATACAAAGAACAAAACAACAAATAACACATAAGGGAATCCCCATAAGGTTAACAGCTGATCTTGCAGCAGAAACTCTTCAAGCCAGAAGGGAGTGGCAGCACACATTAAGAGTGATAAAGGAGAAAAACCTACAACCAAGATTACTCTACCCATCAAGGATCTCATTCAGATTTGACGGAGAAATTAAAACCTTTACAGACAAGCAAAAGCTAAGACAATTCAGCACCACCAAACCAGCTTTACAACAAATGCTGAAGGAACTTCTCTAGGCAGGAAACACAAGAGAAGGAAAAGACCTACAATAATAATCCCAAAACAATTAAGAAAATGGTAATAGGAACATACATATCGATAATTACCTTAAATGTAAATGGATTAAATGCTCCAACCAAAAGACACAGTTTGGCTGAATGGATACAAAACCAAGACCCGTATATACACTGTCTACAACAGACCCACTTCAGACCTAGGGTCACATACAGATTGAAAGTGAGGTGACGGAAAAAGATATTCCATGGAAATGGAAATCAAAAGAAAGCTGGAGTAGCAATTCTCATATCAGAAAAAATAGACTTTAAAGCAAACACATTTACAAGAGACAAAGAAGGACACTACATAATGATCAAGGGATCAATCCAAGAAGAAGATATAACAATTGTAAAGCTTACGCAGCCAACATAGGAGCACCTCAATACATAAGGAAAATACTAACAGCCATAAAACGGGAAATCGACAGTAACACAATCATAGTAGGGGAATTTAACACCCCACTTTCACCAATGGACAGATCATCCAAAATGAAAATAAATAAGGAAACACAAGCTTTAATGACACATTAAACAAGATGGACTTAATTGATATTTATAGGACATTCCATCCAAAAACAACAGAATACACATTCTTCTCAAATGCTCATGGAACATTCTCCAGGATAGATCATATCTTGGGTCACAAATCAAGCCTTGGTAAATTTAAGAAAATTGAAATTGTATCAAGTATCTTTTCTGACCACAATGCTATGAGACTAGATATCAATTACAGGAAAAAATCTGTAAGAAATACAAACACATGGGGGCTAAACAACACACTACCTAATAACCAAGAGATCACTGAAGAAATCAAGGAGGAAATCAAACAATTCCTAGAAACAAATGACAATGAAAACATGATGACCCAAAACCTATGGGATGCAGCAAAAGCAGTTCTAAGAGGGAAGTTTATAGCAATACAATCCTACCTTAAGAAACATCTCAAACAATCTAACTTTACACCTAAAACAATTAGAGAAACAAGAACAAAAAACCCCCAAAGTTAGCAGAAGGAAAGAATTCATAAAGATCAGATCAGAAATAAATGAAAAAGAAATGAAGGAAACAATAGCAAAGATCAATAAAATTAAAAGCTTGTTCTTTGAGAAGATAAACAAAATTGATAAACCACTAGCCAGACTTATCAAGAAAGAAAGGGAGAAGACTCAAATCAATAGAATTAGAAATGAAAAAGGAGAAGTAACAACTGACACTGCAGAAATACAAAGGATCATGAGAGATTACTACAAGCAACTATATGCCAGTAAAATGGAAAACCTGGAAGAAATGCACAAATTCTTAGAAATGCACAACCTTCCAAGACTGAACCAGCAAGAAATAGAAAATATGAAAAGACCAATCACAAGCACTGAAATTGAAATTGTGATTGAAAATCATCCAAAAAACAAAAGCCCAGGACCAGATGGCTTCACAGGTGAATTCTATCAAATATTTAGAGAAGACATAACACCTATCTTTCTCAAACTCTTCCAAAATATAGCAGAGGGAGGAACCCTCCCAAACTCATTCTACGAGGCCACCATCATTCTGATACCAAAACCAGACAAAGATGTCACAAAGAAAGAAAACTACAGGCGAATATCACTAATGAACATAGATGCAAAAATCCTCAACAAAATACTAGCAAACAGAATCCAACAGCACATTAAAAGGATCATACACCATGATCAAGTGGGGTTTGTCCTAGGAATGCAAGGATTCTTCAATATACGCAAATCAATCAACGTGATACACCATATTAACAAATTGAAGGAGAAAAGCCATATGATCATCTCAATAGATGCAGAGAAAGCTTTCGACAAAATTCAACACAGATTTGTGATAAAAACCCTCCAGAAAGTAGGCACAGAGGGAACTTTCCACAACATAATAAAGGCCATATATGACAAACCCACAGCCAACATCGTCCTCAATGGTGAAAAACTGAAACCATTTCCACTAAGATCAGGAAAAAGACAAGGTTGCCCACTCTCACCACTCTTATTCAACATAGTTTTGGAACTTTTAGCACAGCAATCAGAAACTAAAAGGAATAAAAGGAATCTAAATTGGAAAAGAAGAACTAAAGTTGTCACTGCTTGCAGATGACGTGATACTATACATAGAGAATCCTAAAGATGCTACCAGAAAACTACTAGAGCTAATCAATGAATTTGGTAAAGTAGCAGGATAGAAAATTAATGCACAGAAATCTCTTGCATTCCTATACACTAATGGTGAAAAATCTGAAAGTGAAATTAAGAAAACACTCCCATTTACCATTGCAACAAAAAGAATAAAATATCTAGGAATAAACCTATCTAAGGAGACAAAAGACCTGTATGCAGAAAATTATAAGACACTGATGAAAGAAATTAAAGATGATACAAATAGATGGAGAGATATACCATGTTCTTGGATTGGAAGAATCAACATTGTAAAAATGACTCTACTACCCAAAGCAATCTACAGATTCAATGCAATCCCTATCAAACTACCATTGGCATTTTTCACAGAACTAGAACAACAGGTTTCACAATTTGTATGGAAACACAAAAGACCCCGAATAGCCAAAGCAATCTTGAGAAAGAAAAACGGAGCTGGAGGAATCAGGCTCCCTGACTTCACACTATATTACGAAGTTACAGTAATCCAGACAGTATGGTACTGGCACAAAAACAGAAATATAGATCAATGGAACAGGATAGAAAGCCCAGAGATAAACCCACGCACATATGGTCACCTTATCATTGATAAAGGAGGCAGGAATATAGAGTGGAGAAGACACAGCCTCTTCATTAAGTGGTGCTGGGAAAACTGGACAGCTACATGTAAAAGAGTGAAATTAGAACACTTGCTTTCACCATACACAAAAATAAATTCAAAATGGATTAAAGACCTAAATGTAAGGCCAGACACTATAAAAGTCTTCGAGGAAAACATAGGCAGAACACTGTATGGCATAAATCACAGCAAGATCCTTTTTGACCCACCTCCTAGAGGAATGGAAATAAAAACCATAATAAACAAATGGGACCTAATGAAACTTAAAAGCTTTTGCATAGCAAAGGAAACCATAAACAAGATGAAAAAACAACCCTCAGAATGGGAGGAAATATTTTCAAGTGAAGCAACTGGCAAAGGATTAATTTCCAAAATTTACAAGCAGCCCATGCAGCTCAATATCAAAAAAACAAAAAACCCAATCCCAAAATGGGTAGAAGAACTAAATAGACATTTCTCCAAAGAAGATATACAGATTGCCAACAGACACATGAAAGAATGCTCAACATCATTAATCATTAGAGAAATGCAAATCAAAACTACAATGAGATAGCATCTCACACTGGTCAGAATGGCCATCATCAAAAAATGTACAAACAACAAATGCTGGAGAGGGTGTGGAGAAAAGGGAACCACCTTGCACTGTTGGTGGGAATGTCAATTGATACAGCCACTATGGAGAACAGTATGGATGTTCCTTAAGAAACTAAAAATGGAACTACCATACGACCCAGCAATCCCACTACTGGGCATATATCCTGAGAAAACCATAATTCAAAACGAGTCATGTACCAAAATGTTCATTGCAGCTCTAGTTACAATAGCCAGGACATGGAAGCAACCTAAGTGTCCATCAACAGATGAATGGATAAAGAAGATGTGGCACATATACACAATGGAATATTACTCAGTGATAAAAAGGAATGAAACTGAGTTATTTGTAGTGAGGTGGATGGACCTAGAGACTCTCATACAGAGTGAAGTACGTCAGAAAGAGAAGAACAAATACCGTATGCTAACACATGTATATATGGAATCTAAAAAAAAAAAAAAAGTCATGAAGAACCTAGGGGCAAAACAGGAATAAAGATGCAGACCCACTAGAGAATGAACTTGAGGATATGGGGAGGGGGAAGGGTAAGCTGGGACAAAGTCAGAGAGTGGCATGGACATATATTCACTACCAAATGTAAAATAGATAGCTAGTGGGAAGCTGCCGCATAGCACAGGGAGATCAGCTTGGTGCTTTGTGACCACCTAGACGGGTGGGATATGGAGGGAGGGAGACGCAAGAGGGAATAGATATGGGAACATATGTATATGTATAACTGATTCACTTTGTTATAAAGCAGAAACTAACACACCATTGTAAAGCAATTATAGTCCAATAAAGATGTTAAAAAAACTATTCTAAAAACATTCAAATATCTAAATATTAATATATTAAAATATTTATAAAATTATTCTAAAATATGAAAAAAAACTGTACTAGAGGTATTAGCCAATACAGTTAGATAAGAAAAATCAGTTAGAGGCATAGGTATAGACAAAGAAGTAAAAGTATGTTTATTTGCAAATGATATGATAGCATACTTGGACAATCTGAGAAAAATAAATGTAAAACTAACTAAAACAATAATTCAGCAAGATAGCAAGATTTTAAATTAACATACAAAAATCATAAGCCTTTATGCATAAACAATAAGTAGAGGACACAGTAGAGAAACCTCACTTAGAGTATCAATGAAGAATATAAGTACTCATAAATAAGTTTAACAATTAATGTGTAAAAGTTTATGGGAAAATTGTTACAAACATTCAGAAGACCCCAAAATAGACTTTATTAATTGGAAGAGCTCACTGTTCTTGGACAGCACAACTCAACATTACAGAGCTGTTAGTTCTCCTGAAATTGATTTATAAATTATATACAATTACAATAAAGTATCGACAAGGTATTTTATGGAGTCAGACAAGTTGATACTAAATTTCATATAGAAAAACAAACTTGCAATGGTAGCTCTGAAAACGGTGAAAGTGAAAAATTATGAGGGAGCACTAAGCTTACAGGTATTAAAACCTGCTACAATGATGTTTCTCACCTTTCATATTTTGGGTTTTTATTTGAATTGCATTGAAGTTATAGGTTAATTTGTGGAGAATTTAAATCTTTACAATATTAAGCCTTTCTAATATGGAAAATGTGATGTATATTTATGCATTGTCTTATTAAAATTGTTTTTTTGGTAAGGTTTTATAATATTCTCCCTGAAGTTTCTCTAAATATTTTGTTAGACTTATTCCTAGGTGACTGTAATTTCTGTTATTGTAAATTGAATTTTTTCCTAAAATTACATTTTATAATGCTTTGCTGCTGATACATGGAAATGTGATTGACATTTTGCTTATAGTAATATTACTTTTTATGGTAATATTATAAGCCTTTCAGAGGAAAGTCTACATAACTTTATAGGTAGAAATTACAGACTTTCACCTTTTTTTAAAATTGTGGAACCAATAAAAACATCTGAGAAAGAGAAAAGCTAAATAAAAATGCAATGTAAAGTTATGTTGTGATGTGATGTCTCCTTAGATTACTGATGTGCTAGCATTTTTACATTGTAGGGATCTCTTCTAAGATTTTTTCACCCTTGTAAAACTTAAAACCTGGAAATTACCAATCACTGCATTTATTTTATTGGAAATTTCTTACATTTTTTATAAGATTTGCCATAGATGGTAACATATTTGATAGGTGAACTAATTTAATCTTCTAAAATGAGGATTCTTGAATTCAAAGAAAAGTTGTGTTGTCCCCATAGCACTAAAACATTCCCACTTTTGTGTAATCCACACTGAGATTTGCAGGTGGACTCATTCCTAGGGGATTAATCAGCTTTGGAACAGCCAGTGCTCATGCCAGATACAGACTGGCAGGAAACTGATGAGGCAGCACAATGAATGATCTACCATAAAGGCCATGGGCAAGAGGTGGCCATTAGTCTAGATCTCAGTAATGCACTCTTCAAGTACATTACTCACCAATCCATCAGGCAACCTGCTATAGGACTGAGAGATTCCAGCACTTTTAAATCTGTAATGCAATGGTTGCCAGCCTGCTCTACATGCCCTAGGTTACAAGGGCACAGTAGTGTGGGAGGAAGGCAATTCATTTGGTGTCATAGCCAGTATTTTTTCTATTCTTTCTTCTGTGTGTACTTAAGAAATGGGCCTTCCATTATCCACAGATTAATAGTGGAGAGAATGCTCTGGTGTCTCTATTAGCATTAACTACTGACAGATACTTTCCCACTGCATAATCGGCAGAATTTTCATTAGCTAAAATGAGAGAAACTTGTATAGGAAAATATATGTTATTTTTCATTCAAAAGTACAGCTACATAAATTTTCTACTGAAATAGACCTTGAAAACAAATCCAACTTAGAGTCTGTCATACAGAGTGAAGTAAGTCAGAAAGAGAAAAACAAATACCATATGCTAACAAATATATATGGAACCTAAAAAAAAAAATGGTTCTGAAGAACCTAGGGGCAGGACAGGAATAAAGACTCAGACGTAGAGAATGGACTTGAGGACACGGGGAGGGGGAAGGGTGAGCTGGGATGAAGTGAGAGAGTGGCATGGACATATATACCCTATGAAACGTAAAACAGATAGCTAGCGGGAAGCAGCCGCATAGCATAGGGAGATCAACTCGGTGCTTTGTGACCACCTAGAGGGGTGGGATAGGGAGGGTGGGAGGGAGATGCAAGAGGGAGGAGATATGGGGATATATGTATATGTATAGCTGATTCACTTTGTTATAAAGCAGAAACTAACACACCATTGTAAAGCAGTTATACTCAATAAAGATGTTTAAAAATAAATAATGATAGTATAACCTATAGAATAAAATAAGTGCCCCTGAATCCATGTTTGTCTTATTTATTTTGTGCTGCTATAATAAATTATCATAGGGGCTTCCCTGGTGGCACAGTGGTTGAGAGTCTGCCTGCCGATGCAGGGGACATGGGTTCGTGCCCTGGTCTGGGAAGATCCCACATGCTGCAAAGCGGCTGAGCCTGTACGTCTGGAGCCTGTGCTCCGCAACGGGAGAGGCCACAACAGTGAGAGGCCTGTGTACGGCAAAAAAAAAAAAAAAAAAAAATTATCATAGACCTCATTTTCCAGTCATTCTTGTAGCTTGGTGTGACTATAGGATTCAGGTCTGGCTAATAGGGTATAAGATATAGATGGCCCAAATTAGAGGAGATGTTTTTATAGATGGCAGGGATGGGAGGCAGGAAGTTTTTCCACTCTTCCTTCTCTGAGGGCTTGAATTCAAACCTGCTGGCAAGAGATCAAGCAGCCCCCTTGTACCATGAGGTGAGAACCACAGGTTGAGAATGGTGGCGCAACAAGTTGGGAGGGTGAACCCTAATGATACTGGAGCCACCACACTGCACTGAATTGCTTATCTCTGAACCTTATCTACATGAAGAGAAATAAACTTTTGTTTGTTTAATCCACTATTATTCATATTTGTTTGTTTTTATCAATCAGAGCCAAACCTAATTTGATATAATACATGAAGAAGTGAGAATTGCTAATGGGAGTGTGCATTAGTATAGCCACTTTGGAAAACAATTTGACATTATCCAGTAAAACTGAAGATGGAAATATCCTATGACTCAGGAATTATACTCCTGTGTATAAATTCTAGAGAAATTTGCACCTGAACCACAGGAGACACAAATGAGAATTTCAGAGCAGCACTGGTTTTAATGACAAAGAAACTGGAAGAAACTATCCATGCATGTGAAAGTTGATAAAGCATATTCATACTATGAAATATCCAACAGTAAAACAAATGAAGAAAAGCTACATAAATCAATGACTGAATTTTAAAAACATAACACTGAATAAAAAAGGCCTATCACTCATGACCTGGGAGAAGCCCCGGCCCACACCAAACTCTGGCTCTTGCCCCTCTGGCTCCACCCTGTCCCCTCCAATGTGGCAGGTTCCAACTCTCCCCAGGAGAATCCCTGACTTCTTCCCACCATGATCAAATGAGATTTATTCCAGGGATGCAAGGATAGTTGAATATTTGCAAATCAATCAACATGATGCACCACATTAACAAAATGAGGATAAAAACCACATGATCATCTCAATAGATGCAGAAACACTTTTGATAAAATTCAACATCCATTCATGAAAAATGTAACTAACTAGGTACAGAGGGAACATCCTCAACATGATAATGGACATTTATGACAAACTCACAGTTAATATCATACTCAGTGAAGAAAAGATAAAAGCTTTTCCTTTAAGATCAGGAACAAGACAGAAATGTTCATTCTCATCACTTTTATTCAACATAGTATTGGAAGTCCGAGCTACAGCCATCAGACAAGAAAAAGAAATAAAAGGCATGTAAGCTGGAAGGGAAAGGTAAAACTGTATTTGCAGATGACATGACACTATACATAGAAAACCCAAAAGATTCCACAAAAAGACTGTTAGAACTAATAAAAGAATTCAGTAAAGTTGCAGGATACAGAATCAATATACAGAAAATGGTTGCATTTCTATACACTAATAATGAATTATCAAAAAGAGAAATCAAGAAAATAATCCCATTTACAACTACATCAAAAAGATTACTTAGGAATAAATTTAACCAAGGAGGTGAAAGACCTGTACTCTGATGACACTGATTAAAGAAATTGAAGATGAAAGAAAATTATGCAAAGATAGCCCATGTTCATGGGTTGGAAGAATTCATAAAGTTAAAATGTCCATACTACCCAAAGCAATCCCTATCAAAATACTCATGGCATTTTTCACATAACTAGGACAAAAATCCTAAAATTCATATGGAACAACAAAAGACCCCAAATAGCCAAACGATCTTAAGAAAGAAGAACAAAGGTGGAGGTAGCATGCTTCCTGACTTCAAACTATACTACAGTATGGTACTGGCACAAAAACAGACATTTAGGTCAATGGAACAGAATAGAGAGCGTAGAAATAAACCCACACACTTATGGTCAATTAATCTATGACAAAGGAGGCAAGATTATACAATGGGGGAAAAGACAGTCTCTTTAGTAAGTGGTGCTGGGAAAAACTGGGCATGTAATAGAATAAAACGAGACCATTTTTTCACACTATATACAAAAATAAACTCAAAATGGATTAAAGGCTTAAATGTAAGATCTGAAAGCATAAAACTCCTACAAGACATAGGCAGTATGCTCTTTGACATAGGTCTTAGCAATATGTTTTTGCATATGTCTCCACAGTCAAGGGAAACAAAAAAATAAACAAATGAGACCTAAGCAAACTTAAGAACTTTTGCAGTGAAGGAAACCAACAACAAAATGAAAAGGCAGCTTACCAAATGGGAGAAGATATTTATTTTTAAATGATATGTCTGATAAGGGGTTAATGTGCAAAACATATAAAGTAGTCCTATGACTCAATATAAAAAAATCTAATTAAATAAGGGCAGAGAAACTGAATAAGCATTTTTCCAAAGAAGACATACAGATGGCCATGACCAACAGACATAAGAAGATGTTTAACATCGCTAATCATCAGGGAAATGTAAATCAAAACCATGAGGTATCACCTCACAACTGTCAGAATGGCTATCATCAAAAAGGCAAGAAATGACAAGGGTTGGTGAGGATGTGGAGAAAAAGGAACCTTTGTGTACTGTTGGTGGGAATGTAAACTGGTACAGCCACTGTAGAAAACAGTATGGAGGTTCCTCAAAAAATTAAAAATAGAAGTCCCATATGATCCAGCAATTCCACTCCTGGATATTTTATCTGAAGAAAGCAAAAACACTAATTCAAAAAGAGATATGCAGCCAGTGTTCACTGCAGCATTATTCACAAAAGCAAAGATATGGAAACAACCCAAGTGTCCACTGACAGATAAAGAAGATGTGGTATATATACACAAAGGAATATTATTCAGCCATAAAAAGAATGACATTTTGCCATTTGTAACAACATGGAGGGACTTGGAGGGTATTATGCTAAGTGAAATAAGTCAGACAGAGAAAGACACATACTGTATATTTTCACTTAATGTGGAATCTACAAAACGTAACAAACGAACAAATATGATAGACTAACAGATACAGAGAACAAACTAGTGGTTGCCTGAGTGGGGGTGGGGTTGCAGGATGGGCAAAATAGGTGAAGGGGATTAAGAGGTACAAAATATCAGTTATAAAATAAATAAGTCACAAGGATGTAAGGTACAGCACAGGAAACATAGTCAATAATATTACAATAACTTTTTATGGTGTGTAATCTATAAAAATATTTATCACTATATTGTACACCTGAAACTAATATTGTAAGTCAATTGAAGTAATATTGTGCTTCGAATTTTAAGATAAGGATTTCATTTAAGATTAAATATGATGTGTATAATGTATACACAGGTATTGATACATAATAAACATTTGATATGCATTAAAAAGGAGACAAATTAATAAAAATACATTAGTATGATAACGTGTATATTAAAATAAATATCTATGCTGCATTTACCCTGGGCTGGAAAAACCTCTGGGGTACCAAAAACAGAAATTATTTAAAATATTGGTGTAAGTGTTGAGAAAGAGGATGGCTTTAAATGTCTGGACCAGCACTATCCAACAGAAATTTCTGCAATGATGGAAATGTTCTACAGGACAGTGCTGGTCTAGACATCTGCACTGTCTAATACAGTAGCCACTAGCTACATGGCTTTTGAGCACATGAAGTATAGTTAGTACAACTGAGGAACTGAAATTTAAATTTCATTTAATTTTAATTAATTGAAATTTAAATAGCCATGTGGCCAATGCCTACTGGTCAATACAGGTCTAGACAACAAATTTTTCTACAAGTATGGTAGTTTTCCAATTCCTTGCTTACATATTTGGTATATAACTCAAAAGGAGTTCAAAGCATAAGGACATTGCTATAATAAATCTCTTCCTATTTCCATCTATTTACTTATATAAACAAGTTTTCTCAGGGCTTACAACAAAACAAAAATATAAAAAAAAATGATTCAGTGAAGTCAGTAAAATTAATATATAGGCACATGAAAAATTGGGGGGAAAATGTCCCATGCATCTCATTAACAGATGGGTTTTGATAAAAATGTACTTTTTTGTTTAATAACTATAAAAATTTGGGTAATGTATTTAAGTTGTTTTGATCAACTGTGTAGAAAAATAATTGTAATCCTAATTTAATACAAAAGAAATCTTAATGCCTAGAGCAGAAATTGCCAAACTTTCTCAGTTTATGGGGCCCTTAGTGTTGTAATTGTTTTTTTCATGACTGGCGTAGCCTAGAAAACAAGTCCCAACAATTTAACAGTGGTAGTTCAGGTCATGCCCAACAGATGTCGCTGTGTTTCTCTCAAAAATTCAAAATATCCTGCAGTGCACCTGTGAGTTGACTGTAGTGCCCAGGGGTGCCTCGGTGCAGTTTGTGATCCATGGATCTAGAGCTTTTGGGGTATAAAAAATAAACAACTGGCTAATCTGCATAAAGGATATGTGGGAGTATTTTATGTTAGCAGTAGTTTTCAAGAGTCACTTAACTAATGGAAAACATAGAGGACACCAAGAAAAAGGCAGATTTTAAGAATTTACAAAGATTACAGATAATTTTGGGGCAGGCTAGTAGTGAATAGTATGACTGTATAGAAGTCCACAAATATATTTTGAAGCTTAGATTAAACATACCACAATAGAAATAGGTGAATATGCACATATTTAAATATGTCAGTGCATATAACAGGGAAAATATTTTTAATTGTTAGGTTTGTAAAAAGCTGTGTTTAGCTTAGAAAGTAAGCCTCTCTCAGCTCACATCCCATCTTCCAACTATGAAGGCTGCTTGTGGTTACATACTGGGGTGATTGTCTGAGTAGCCATTCCCTGTAGATTGAGTACACCATGGTAAGAAAAATCCACCCTGGGGAAGGTTTAAATGAGTGAGAGAGAGAGAGAGAGGGAGGGAAGGAGAGAGAGGGAACAGAAAAATACTACAAAGTGGGAAAGAGAAGTACAATGAATTGAAGACAATGTTAAGGACAGTTTAGAAGGAAGAGGAGGGGTTAAGGGTTGCATGTGCTTCTTTGAATCTACAATAAATGAGGGTAGTTGTATTTTCCCTATTATACTTATAAATTTTCTCTCTGGCATTTTCTATAAACAGTCCCTATCTATTGTTAAAATCAGTAGTTTGTGGAAAAACAGAGACGTTCCTCAAGAATAGAAGGCATAGAAATATGAAGTCATATCAAAATGAAATATCTCTAACTAAACATACATTTATTTTTAATAAAATATTAAGACAGTTCATTCACCACTTTGAATGGAGTAGATGCCTTGATTTGCTCATTACTCCGCTGCATTATGAGAGATTGTTCCATGACAAACTAAAGAAAGTTTTCCACCATCAGCAAGGATTTTTAAAAGAGCAGAAGTTCCCATCTTTAAAAGGTCTATGTGGAAATAATTTTTTCCAATCACGAAAATTTGAAAAACTCAATGTTCTCTCAAATGACTTCCTTGTCCAAATTCATTTTTTCCCCCACTCTGTTTTCATTTTTAAAGAAATTTATACAATTAGCCCTTCTTTCAGTTTCTCATCAGCACACGGGGGATAACAACAGTCTTTTCAGTGAGTTGTTGCAGAAATAAAGATACTGTCTAGGCAAGCCCTGTACAATCTCATAATGTCATAAAATGTAAACTATCAAAGTTATTATTTCTCCACTCTCTCTCTCTCTTGCTTTTGCTTAAATGAAACAATGTGCCTTTAGGTTCTTAACGGCAGACTGGAGGTCTACTTTTGTAGATTTTTAGAGGTGAATTCATGGTATTGTGGATTATGTGAGTCTTTGGAGGTTAAACAATTTCTTCCAGCACTCTCTGATGCGTCCATCACTAGTCCATTTCCTATAATTCTGGGCATTTCCCAAGGTTAAATTCTAAAATTTTCACTCCTTTGACACTCACCTTCTGAAGGTTCTAGATGAGTCTTATGGCTTCAGATATTACCAAGTTTGGGCTACCATACACCTATCTACAAATACACTTACCTTCTTTCTAGTTCTCTATACACCACTGTCCACTGAACATTTTAATTTAAATGCCACAACTCCTGAAACATATTGAAAAACAAGTCCATCTCCCTCCAAGAGCTGTCTTTACAAATTTTCCCATAATTATCAAAAACCCCTTCAGTGTTTCAAGGCTTATAACCTTGGTATCATGATTTTTTTCTTTCTTCCTTTTTTTTTTTAGTCCTATTTTGACCTACAGTTACAAATTCTGCTAATGCTTTCTTTGTCATAACTTTGAGATTCACTTTTCCATCAACATCATGGACCCACAACACCCCCACTCCCCAATTTTGCCACTTCCCAGCTCTTGGGCCTAAACTATCTCACGTGTGGATTTTACTACAATGACCTGTTAGGAATTCTCATCATTTAACTTTTCCCATACTAACCAAACTTTGAGAATATTTGTACAATATTTATGCTTCAACCCAAGTATTCATAGTGGCTGCCTATTCCTTATTTTATAAAATCTTAATTAGTAAGTCTATCACTTAAAGTTCTTCATCCTTGGAACTACGATTTTGCTAACCACAATTTTACTTCCATAAAAATATTTCACTTCAACTGCTCTACCACCCTTGCTATTCTCAAGTTTGACTTTTCTTGCCTTCCATGCTTTCGGGTCTGCCATAAGCATAACGTGACCGAAAGAACACCTTAATTACCATGGTAAGAGTGGGAGATCAAAAAGAAGGGAAAAACTGCAGAGGATCACTTGTTCTGCAATCAAAAAAGGAAATTCACCTGGATTTTTTTTTGGGGGGAGTGCTTGGTAGTCTAGAAGTTAACTTTATACCACTGCCCTCTTTTACTTTAAATATTCATAAGCTTCATCCTCTTCAACATCTAGTTCAGAATGTAACTTCAGGAATGTTTCCTATACTGACTGCCGACGGTTAAAATATGCCCTCTAATCCATATCTGTGATCCTTATTTAGATTCTTTTTGTATGCAACTGTTGATACTGTATTATATCAAGTACTTTTCAGTACATATGTTTCAGTACATACATGTTTGTTATATGTGTCTATACACATTTCTTATCATCAGACTAGAATACAAAATAATGTCACATTCCTTTTAATTTTCAAATTAAATGCCTCTATCTCTTTCTTCTCTCCTCAGGATGCTCCCTTTGTTAAAAACTCTAAGAACTCTAGGGATGCTTATTCAGACTTACAGGTCAGTTCTGGTAACCATCCTCTGCTTAGTCAACCAAGGAGATGAATTCTTTTCAGCTGTTACTAATGTCACTGGCACAAGATACACCTGTTGAAACAAAGACAACTAAGCAGCCCCAGCACAGTCTTTGTTGTTAACTATTAAAATATTCTAGCCATACCCCTTGATCAGTACTGGATGAGGCACAATAAATTGGACATGACTCTGGTGAAAACCTGGCCACTCTGCCCAGTGCAAGCCTGCCTAACTTATGAGCCTATGAGTACTCCCAGTGTGTGGAAAGAACTCAAGATGCACTTATCCACCTTGCTTCTGTGACTTTGGCTCACAGCCAGGTCTTCTTCATGTACTAATAGACTAGGCTTCAGATCTTTGAGGTCAGTACTCAAATATAGACAGAAATATTTTCTTTAAGGCTGCCAGTAGTATCAGAGTAGATAAATTTGAAGAGATTTCCAGATTCAGCTACTACTGGACTAATATAAATTTATCTTCTGTTGGTCTTTGCATATCTGCTCCAAGAACAAAAGATATGTCCCCTCTTGGTTCCAAAGATCACTTCCATTTTCTACTCCAGGACAAATAACAATGCTTTCAAGGGAAAAATGTCACCTTGTTACATATATACCCAGCTAGTGTTAGGGACCAGGCAATCAATTTCTTCTTTTTTGCAGTCTTTACCATGATAGGTACATGTAGAGACACTGTTGTTTGGTTGACCAAGTCTGTAATCTCAACATCTTTACCCAGCTCCACTAAAAGGGCTAGAAGAAACAAATACTGGCATTTCTAGTCTTTCATTAGTTCTGACTACTTACACCTATGTGGAAATATGCTAGAGAAAAGTATGTGGCAATTAAAAGAAGATGTGCATCAAATCTCAGACAAATAAAACTTCTAGTTTAATAGTAGTCTCTAAAGCTATAATTTGAAAACAGTATTATTAACAAATCCATTCCTGTTCAGCTTGCCTTTAAAGATCATTAATTAATCAGCCCCATCACACTTTGCCTTATTTTATCAGATCCCCTATGTATAACAGAACTAGTTACTTGCTGTTCCTAGAACATAGCTTACACTTTCTGACTCTAAGCATTTTTTCAGTTCATGTCATTCTTTGCATCTGGAATTTTGCACCTCATTACAGATGACAAAGTATTTTTTTCCAGCTTTATTGAGGTATAATTGACAAATAAAACTATATATATTTAAGGTGTATACATGATGGTTTGATATAAATATACATTGTGAAATAATTACCACAATCAAATTATTAACACATCCATCATCTCATATAGTTATCATTTTTTTGTTGTAGTGAGATTGCTTAACATCTATTCTCTAGCATATTTCAAGTATACAATACAGTATTATTAACTATAGTCACCATGCTATACATTAGATCCCCAGAACCTATTTATCTTATAACTGAAAGTTAGTACGCCGTGACCAGTATCTCCCCATTTCTCCCACTCCCAAGTCCCTGGCAATCACCACAGTACTCTTTGTTTCTATGAGTTCAACTTTTTCTTTCTTGTATATTCCACATATGAGGAAGACAAAAGGTATTTTTCTTTCTCTGCCTGGCTTATTTCACTTAATATAATGTCCTCCGTGTTCATCCCTGTTGTTATAAATGGCAGCATTTCCTTCTTTTATATGGGTGAATAATATTCAATTGTGTGTGTTTTCTTTATCCATTCATCTTGTCAACAGACACTTATTTCCATATATTGGCTATTGTGAATAATGCTGCAATGAAATAGGAGTGTAGATATCTCTTAAAGATAATGATTTTGTTTCCTTTGGATTTACATATATATGTAAGTGGGACTGCTGGATCATGTGAAAGTTCGACTTCCAATTTTTTGAGGAAACTCCATACTGTTTTCCATAATGGCTATATGAATTTACATTCCCACCAACAGTGTACAAGTGTTCCCTTTTCTCCACATCCTCATCAATATTTAACCTTAACCCTAACCCTTTCTGATAATTGTCATTCTAATAGGTTGTGAGGTGATATCTCACTGTGGTGTTGATTTGCATTTCTTTGGTGATTAGCGGTGTTGAGCATCTTTTCCTGCACCCGTTGGCCATTTGTATGTCTTCTTTTCTCGTTACCTGTTAGCCATTTGTATGTCTTCTTTGGAAATTAGACCTAATGTACCATTAGGTCATTTACCTATTATTTAATTAGGTTATTTGTTTGCTGTTGAGTTGTATGAGTTTGTTATAAATTTTAGATATTAACCCCTTATCAGATATACACAAATATTTTCTGCAATTTCACAGGTTGCCTTTTCCTTTTGTTAACTGTTTCCTTTGCTGTGAAGCGTTTTAGTTTGATGTAGTCCCATTTGCTTATTTTTGCTTCTGTTGTCTGTGCTTTTGGTGTTATAGCCAAAAGAATCATTGCCAACACCAATGTCAAGGAGCCTTTTCTCTATGTTTTATGCTTTCAGGTCTTAAGTTTAAGTCTTTAATCAATTTCCAGTTAATATCTGTGTATGGTGTAAGTAAGGATTAAATTTCATTCTTTCGCATGCGGATATCTAGTTTTCCCAACACCATTTATTGAAAAGACTATCCTTTCCCCTGTGTGTTCTTGGAATCCTTGTCAGAGATTAGTTGACCATATATGTGTGGGTTTATTTTTGGGTTCTCTATTCTGTTCCATTAATTCATGTGTCTGTTTTTAAGCCAGTGCCATAATTTTAATATTACTATAGTTTTGTAACGTATTTCAAAATCAGCAAGTGTGATGCCTCCAGCTTTATTCTTTCTCAAGATTTCTTTGGCTATTTGGGATCCTCTGTGGTTCCACACAAACTTTAGGATTGTTTTTTGTACTTCTGTGAAAAATGTCATTGGAATTTTGATAGGGATTACACTGAATCTGCAGATCACTTTGGGTAGTGTGGGCATCCTAACAAAATTAATTCTTCCAATCCATGAACATGGGTTATCTTTCCATTTATTTGCATCTTCTTCAATTTCTTTTATCAATGTCTTATAGTTTTCTCTGTATAGGTCTTTCTCCTCCTTGGTTAAATTAATCCCTAAGTGTTTTATTCTTTTTGATGCTATTTTAAACGGGACTGTTTTCTTATTTCTTTTTCAGTTTCATTTCAAACTTGCTAGTGTATAGAAACACAGCTGATTTTTTATGCTGATTTTGTATCCTACAACATTACTGAATTTCTTTATTAGTTTTAACAGTTTTTGTTGTTGTTGTTGCTGGAATCTTTAGGGTTTTCTATTTCTAAGATCATTTAAGATGCAAACAGAGACAATTTTATTTCCTCCTTTCCAATTTGGAAGACTTTTATTTCTTTTTCTTACCTAATTGCTCTGGCTAGGACTTCCAATGCTGTGCTGGATAGAAGAAGCAAGAGTGGGCATCCTTGTCTTGTTCCTAATCATACAGGAAAACTCTCAGCTTTTCACTTTTAAGTATAATGTTAGCTGTGGGCTTGTCATATACGGCCTTTATTATGTTGAGGTACATTCCTTTTATAATTTGTTGAGTTTTTATCATGAAAGGATGTTGAATTTTTTTAAAATGCTTTTTCTGCATCTATTGAGATGATCATATGACTTTTATAGCTCACTCTGTTAAGTGCTGTATCATATTTACTGATTTGTGTATGTTGAAGCATCCTTATATCCCAGAGATAAATCCCACTTTAACATAGTATATGATTATTTTAATGTGCTCTTAAATTCAGTTTGCTAGTATTTTGCTGAGGATGTTTACATATATGTTCATCAGGGATATTGGTCTGTAATTTTCTTTTCTTGTAGTGTCCTTGTCTAGCTTTAGTATTAGAGTAATGCTGGCCTCATAAAATGAGTTTGGAAGTACTCCATCCTCTTCACTTTTTCTAAAGAGTTTGAGAAGGATTGCCATAAATTCTTTAAAATGTTTGGTGGAATTCTCCAGTGAAGCCATCTGGCCGTAGGTTTTTCTTTTTTGGGGAGGTTTTTGATTACTAATTCAATTGCCTAAACCAGTCCGTTTCGATTTCCTACTGCTTCATGTTTCAGTCTTGGACAGTTGTAGGTTTCTAGGAATTTATCCACTTCTTCTAGGTTATTCAGTTTGTTGACATATCATTGTTCTTAGCAGTTTCTTATGATACTTTTTATTTATCTGGCATCAGTTTAATGTCTCCTCTTTCATTTTGTTTCATTTCATGTCATTTATGACTTCATTTATTTGAGCCTTCTCTCTTTTTTCATGGTTTAGCTAAAGGTTTGTCAATTTTGTTTATCTTTTCAAAAAGCCAGCTCTTAGTTTTATTGGTCTCTTCTATTGTTTTCCTCTTCTCTATTTCATTTATTTCTGCTCTGATCTTTATTTCCTTCCTTCTGCTAACTTTGGGCTAAGTTTTGTTTTCTTTCTCTAGTTCCTTGAGGCGTAAAGTTAAGGGTTTTTTTTTTTTTTGAGATAGTTCTTTTTTCTTAATGTAGGCATTTATTGCTATAAACCTGCTATGTAGAACTGGTTTGCTGTATCCGCTTCGTTTGTGTATGTTGTTTTTCTATTTTCATTTGTTTTAAGATATTTTAATTTCCCTTTTGTTTTCTTATTTGACTCATTGATTGTTTAGAAGAGTGTTGTTTATTTCCACATATTTATGAATTTTCCAGCTTTCCTCCTGTTATTCACTTCTAGTTTCATACTATTGTAGGCAGAAAAGATACTTGGTATGATTTCAATCTTCCTAAATTTATTAAGACTTGTTTTGTAACCTAATAATCTCCCTAAATTTCTTAAGATTTGTTTTGTGGAATAAACTGCTGGCTAAGGGGGTGTCTCTTGGCACTGCACTGTGCTGCCTTGGGGGTTAGGTGCCACATAAAGGGAAACTATTCTTCAATGCATCTATCCTCTGACTTTTTTGCTTCAACAGTGGGCTGAAACTTCCCCACTGGACTCCTGGACTCCCACAAAGGTACTTTCATTTGTGCATTACTGTCAAAATTAATGACCTGCTGGGGGATGACAGTATAAAACACTTATTCTCCAGTGCTGCTGACTAATGACAAAAAATTTATAGTTACAGACCACAAAAACTACAGTAAGCCAAGGAGAACTATTTATGCCTAATAAGGGCAGTGCCCTTTCCAAAATGAATTAAGATTTTTTAAGTCTGGGTCTTTGGCCACTGGAAATTTAAAATAAAACTAGAAGAAGTTGGGGGAAGGTAAATATAAAAATGTATTGGAGGAAGGAGAATAATGACAAGTAGATTAGATAGTTATCATAATAGTCCCAAGCAATAGATGAAGACTAACTTACAGTTAAAAACAGTGGCTTAAACATAAAAACTTATACCTTTCCCTTTGAAAACTGCATAAAAATGACAGTAGAATGATCAAAAAGGAATAGACCCACAGGCCAAAGGTAACAGAAAAGGAAAAAAAAGTTTTTAAATTTTAGAAGCCAGAAAGCAGATGGATTAAGTCAAAACTGATTCAACAAATGTCTGAAAGGAGAAAGTTAAGCCAGGAAGGGGAGACAGCTCAGAAACAAGTCAATTCACACTCCAGAATCTCATAAAGAAACATAAATTGTAGGTCCTAGATACTTCAGAATGTGGGGGTATAGCTAAGGTAGGAAGCAATGGGGATTGGGTAAAAGTCTGTATTAGAAAGACTTAGACCTACATATAGCCTTTGCCAATCATGTAGCTGAGCAAACTGTCTTTCATTTGTCCATGGAGAAGACTAGAGATTTACTCTTAAGAAGCACAACCGTGAGACTGTGAAGTGGAACACCAGATTGGGCTGAAGACTGTATCTTTATCTTGAAAACAGGTGAATTATTTGAAACTCTATGTATTAAATGCTGACAATACTAGTTTCTTTCCCAAACTTGGTCCCAACAATGCTGGAAGCCAAGCTCATACTCACAAAAGAGGAGCTTAGAAAAACCTTCTCTGAAAAATCCATCATAAGATAAAATATTTAGAAATACTGACATTTGGATGTTCATAATAAAATGACCAGTTATTTTGCCTAACCTGACACTAACAGATAACAATCCACATTCATGCAGAGAGAGTTTTCAAAGATGTTTTTAGTACCTCACACTCAAATACAAATTGAAAGTCAAGGAATAGACACTTGAGTAAAGGTCTTCTCTTGATACATTGAAAAGCCAATTAAGAGAAAAAAGGACCTTTGAGGAAATAAAAGAACAAGGAGAAAATAACCTCATAAGACCTATAATGAATATTCTCAGAGAATTAAGAAAACATCTTGATTGTATTCATGAGACAAGAACAAGAGACTAAAAAAAGGAATGTTCTCTAGGTAGTTATTCTTCAAGTTAAAAAATATAATACAGAAGTTACATTTTTGGTATTGGGGGAGTGACTCTTATTAGGTTAACCATCATAAAGGTAACAATAAACCTTACAGATAACAATAAACCTTACAGATAACAATAAACCTTGGGGAAAAATATACAAACAATTGTTTGAAGGTACTTGAGAGAAACTTAAAGTGGCTGTTGGGAGTTGACACTTGAAAGAAGGAAACTGCACTAATTCTGCATTTACGTGGCTTTTCACCTAAAGGCACCTCCCAGTCTGCACTGCATGAAGTAGCTGGAACTCAAGCAGAAAAATGCAGTCTTGACTGATTTGAAGGTTCAGAGGGAAGAGCCTGGGACTGCTGGAATGGCTATAAAATAATGGAAAATCTCAGAAAGGAGGAAGCTAAGGAAATAGGGGGAGCAAAATCTACATATATACTCCATCAAATTCTTGGCTGACCTTGATTAATGTATGTGCCAAGGGCCTGGGAGAAAGCAACAACTGGAAGGCTGAAAAAAATAAGTGACAATTTTAGCTCAGGGGAGAGTTTGGAGTTCGAGCTCAGATACTTGAATTGCTTGGTAGAACAAAATAAATAGTACACAGATGAAGCTATCTATAGTCTCTACAAGGGTACAACTAAAAATTACTAAATATGTGAAGAAACAGAAAAATGTGACCCATATTCAAGAGAAAAAACACTCAACAGAAACCAATCCTAAAACTAGCCAGATGTTAGAATTTGAAGATAAAAATATTTAAACAGCTTATACAAATATGTTCAAGGAATTAAAAATGTGGTCAAAATTCACAGACAGTTGGAGAATTTCAGAAGGAAAATACATACTATCAAAAAGAAGAACCAAATAAAAATTTTAGAAATGAAATATACAACTTCTGAAATGAAAAATTTACTGGATGGGAATAAGAGTAGGTTAGAGATAGCCAAATAAAGGAAACAGTGAAACTGAGGCAGATTAATAGAAAATTTTAAAACTGAAGACAAGAAAGAAAAAATTCTGAAAAAAACAGAACAAAGACTCAGTCATGTGTGGGACCATATTTAAATGATTTAAGTTATATTTAACTGTATTCTCAGAGAGGAGACAGAAAATTGGGCAGAAAAAATATTTGTGGAAATAATGGCCAAATTTTTCCGAAGCTGATGAAAAAACAAACTTACAGATCCCAGAAGATCAATACAGATCCAAGAAGATCAATGAATCCCAATTTACATAAATAAAAAGAAAACCATACTTAGGCAAATTCTCATCAACTGGCTGAAAACATAGATAAAGAGAAGAGTGGCCAGTGGGAAAAAGCCCCATTAAAAATGGGAAAAATGATACAAATGACAACTGATTTCTCATTAGAAACTATGGAGGGCAGGAGAGAATAGGACAACATCTTTAAAATACTGGGGGAGTGGGAAATGTTAAATTAAAATTCTATATCCAGCTACAGAACAACTACTGAACACTGGCAGAAAACCTCAGACTTCCCAAAAGACAAGAAACTCCCCAAGTACCTGGTTGGGCAAAGAAAAAAGAAAAAACAGAGACAAAAGAATAGGGACAGGACCTGCACCACTGGGAGGGAGGTGTGAAAGAGGAAAAGTTTCCACACACTAGGAAGCCCCTTCACTGGCAGAGACAGGGGGTGGCAGGGAGGGGAAGCTTCGGAGCCATGGAGGAGAGTGCAGCAACAGAGGTGCAGGGGGCAAAGCAGAGAGATTCTGCACAGAGAATCGGTGCTGACCAGCACTCACCAGCCCAAGAGGGTTGTCTGCTCAGCTGCCAGGGTGGGTGGGGGCAGGGAGCTGAGGCTTGGGCTTCGGAGGTCAGATCCCAGGGAGAGGATTGGGGTTGGCTGCGTGAACACAGGCTGAAGGGGACTAGTGAGCCACAGCTAGCTGGGAGGGAGTCCGGGAAAAAGCCTGGAACTGCCTAAGAGGCAAGAGACCATTGTTTCAGGGTGTACGAGGAGAGGGGATTCAGAGCACCACCTAAATGAACTCCAGAGATGGGCGTGAGCCGTGGCTACCAGCGTGGACACCAGAGATGGGTATGAGACGCTAAGGCTGCTGCTGCAGCCACCAAGAAGCCTGTGTGCAAGCACAGGTCACTATCCATACCCCGCCTCCCAGGAGCCTGTGCAGCCCGCCACTGCCAGGGTCCTGTGATCCAGGGACAACCTCCCCAGGAGAACACATGGTACGTCTCAGGAGGTTGCAATGTCATATAGGCCTCTGCCACTGCAGGCTCTCCCTGCACTCCATACCCCTCCCCCCCCATCCTGAGTGAGCCAGAGCCCCCTAATCAGCTGCTCCTTTAACCCCATCCTGTCTGGGTAGGAACAGACACCCTCAGGCGACCTGCATGCTGAGGCGGGGCCAAATCCAAAGCTGAACCCCAGAAGTTCTGTGAACAAAGAAGAGAAAGGGAAATCTCACCCAGCAGCCTCAGGAACAGTGGATTAAATCTCCACAATTAACTTAATGTACCCTGCGTCTGTGGAATACCTGAGAATAGACAAGGAATCATCCCAAAATTCAGGTGGTGGACTTTGGGAGCAATGATATGTATACATATTTTACCTTTTTATCTTTTTGTGAGTGGGTATGTTTATGCTTCTTTGTGTGATTTTGTCTGTATAGCTTTGCTTTACCATTTGTCATAGGGGTCTGTCTTTTTATTTTTTTTTTAGTATATTTTTTAGTGCTTGTTATTGTTGGTGGATTTCCTTTTTTGCTTTGGTTGCTCTCTTCTTTCTTTTTTTATTACTTTTTAATATTTATTTTTAATAATTATTTTTTATTTTAATAACTTTATTTTATTTTATTTATTCATTTATCTTTCTTTCTTCCTTCCTTTCTTCCTTTCTTTCTCCATTTTCTTCAGAACCGTGTGCCTGACAGGGTCTTGGTGCTCTGGCCACATGTCAGGCCTGTGCCTCTGAGGTGGAGGAGCCGAGTTCAGGACATTGGTCCACCAGAGACCTCCCAGCTCCACGTAATATCAAATGGCAAAAGCTCTCCCGGAGATCTCCATCTCAATGCTAAGACCCAGCTCCACTCAATGACCAGCAAGCTACAGTGTTGGACACCCTATGACAAACAACTAACAAGACAGGAACGCAACCCCAACCATTAGCAGAGAGGCTGCCTAAAATCATAATAAGGTCACAGGCACCCCAAGACACACCACTGGATGCGGACATGCCCACCAGAAAGATAAGATCCAGCCTCATCCACCAGAACACAGGCACTAGTTCCCCTCAACAGGAAGCCTACACAACCCACTGAACCAACCTTAGCCACTGGAGACAGACACCAAAAACAATGGAAACTCCGACCCTGCAGCCTGTGAAAAGGAGACCCCAAATGCAGTAAGTTAAGCAAAATGAGAAGACAGAGAAACATACAACAGATGAAGGAGCAAGGCAAAAACCCACCAGACCTAACAAATGAAGAGGAAATGGGCAGTCTACCTGAAAAAGAATTCAGAATAATGATAGTAAAGATGATCCCAAATCTTGGAAATAGAATTGAGACAAGAAACATTTAACAAGGACCTAGAAGAACTAAAGAGCAAAGAAACAACGATGAACAACAAAATAAATGAAATTAAAAATTCTCTAGAAGGAATAAATAGAAGAATAACTGAGACAGAAGAATGGATAACTGACCTGGAAGATAAAATGGAAATAAATACTGCAGAGCAGAATAAAGAAAAAAGAATGAAAAGAATTGAGGACAGTCTCAGAGACATATGGGACAACATTAAATGCACCAATATTCGAATTATAGGGGTTCTGGAAGAAGAAGAGATAAAAAAAGGGACTGAGAAAATATTTGAAGAGATTATAGTTGAAAACATCCCTAATATGGGAAAGGAAAAAGTTAATCAAGTCCAGGAAGCACAAAGAGTCCCATACAGGATAAATCCAAGGAGAAACACACCAAGACACATATTAATGAAATTATCAAAAATTAAATACAAAGAAAACAATTAAAAGCAGTACGGGAAAAGCAACAAATAAAATACAAGGGAATCCCCATAAGGTTAACAGCTGATCTTTTAGCAGAAACTCTGCAAGCCAGAAGGGACTGGCAGGACATATTTAAAGTGATGAAACGGAAAAAGCTACAACCAAGATTATTCTACAGAGCAAGGATCTCATTCAGCCTTGATGGAGAAATTAAAACCTTTACAGAAAAGCAAAAGCTAAGACAATTCAGCACCACCAAACCAGCATTACAAGAAATACTAAAGGCACATCTCTAGGCAGGAAACACAAGAGAAAGAAAAGACCTACAATAACAAACCAAAAACAATTAAGAAAATGGTAACAGGAACATACATATCGATAATTACCTTAAATGTAAATGGATTAAATGCTCCAACCAAAAGACACAGTTTGGCTGAATGGATACAAAAACAAGACCTGTATATATGTTGTCTACAAAAGACCCACTTCAGACCTAGGGTCACATACAGACTGAAAGTGAGGGGATGGAAAATGATATTCCATGCAAATAGAAAACAAAAGAAAGCTGGAGTAGCAATTCTCATATCAGACAAAATAGACTTTAAAATAAAGACTTTTACAAGAGACAAAGAAGGACAGTACATGATGATCAAGGGATGAATCCAAGAAGAAAATATAACAATTGTAAATACTTATGCACCCAACATAGGAGCACCTCAATAGATAAGGCAAATGCTAACAGCCATGAAAGGGTAAATAGACAGTAACACAATCATACTAGGGGACTTTAACACCCCACTTTCACCAAGGAAGAGATCATCCAAATGAAAATAAATGAGGAAACACAAGCTTTAAATGATACATTAAACAAGATGGACTTAATTGATATTTGTAGGACATTCCATCCAAAGACCACACAATACACTCTCTTCTCAAGTACTCAAGGAACACTCTCCAGGATAGATCACATCTTGGGTCACAAATCAAGCCTTGCTAAATTTAAGAAAACTGAAATTGTATCAAGTATCTTTTCCGACCACAATGCTATAAGACTAGATATCAAATACAGGAAAAAAACTGTAAAACACACAAACACATGGAGGCTAAACAATACGCTACTTAATAACCAAGAGATCACTGAAGAAATTAAAGAGGAAATCAAAAAGTACCTAGAAACAAATGACAATGAAAACAGGACGACCCTAAACCTATGGGATGCAGCAAAAGCAGTCCTAAGAGGGAAGTTTATAGCAATACAATCTCACCTCAAGAAACAAGAAAAATCTCAAATAAACAACCTAACTTTACACTTAAAGCAATTAGAGAAAGAAGAACAAAACCCCCCCCAAAGTTAGCAGAAGGAAAGAAATCATAAGATCAGATCAGAAATAAATGAAAAAGAAATGAAGGACACAGTAGCAAAGATCCATAAAACGAAAAGCTGGTTCTTTGAGAAGATAAATAAAATTGATAGAGCATTAGCCAGACTCATCAGGAAAAAAAGGGAGAAGACTCAAATCAATAGAATTAGAAATGAAAAACGAGAAGTAACAACTGACCCTGCAGAAATACAAAGGGTCATGAGAGATTACTGCAAGCAACTCTGTGCCAATAAAATGGACAACCTGGAAGAAATGGACAAATTCTTAGAAAAGCACAACCTTCTGAGATTGAACCAGGAAGAAACAGAAAATATAAGCAGACCAATCAAAAACACTGAAATTGAGACAGTGATTAAAAAGCTTCCAACAAACAAAAGCCCAGGACCAGACGGCTTCCCAGGTGAATTCAATCAAACGTTTAGAGAAGAGCTAACACCTATCCTTTTCAAAGTCTTCCAAAATATATCAGAGAGGGAGGAACACTCCCAAACTCATAATACGAGGCCACCATCATCTTGATACCAAAACCAGACAAAGATGGCACAAAGAAAGAAAACTGCAGGTCAATATCTCTGATGAACATAGATGCAAAGATCCTCAACAAAATACTAGTGAAGAGTACCCAACAGCACATTAAAAGGATCATACACCATGATCAAGTGGGTTTTACTCCAGGAATACAAGGATTCTTCAGTATATGCAAATAAATCAATGTAATACTATATTAACAAATAGAAGGATAAAACCCATATGATCAACTCAATAGATGCAGAAAAAGCTTTCGACAAAATTCAACACCCATTTATGATAAAAACTCTCTAGAAAGTAGGCGTAGAGGGAACTTACCTCAACATAATAAAGGCCATATATGACAAACCCAAAACCAACATCGTTCTCAGTGGTGAAAAACTGAAACCATTTCCACTAAGATCAGGAAAAAGACAAGGTTGCCCACTCTCACCACTCTTATTCAAAATAGTTTTGGGAGTTTTAGCCACAGCAAGCAGAGAAGTAAAAGAAATAAAAAGAATCCACATCGGAAAAGGAGAAGTAAAACTGTCACTGTTTGCAGATGACATGATACTATACATAGAGAATCCTAAAGATGCTACCAGAAAACTACTAGAGCTAATCAATGAATTGGGTCAAGTAGCAGGATACAAAATTAATGCAAGAAATCTGCTGCATTCCTATACACTAATGATGAAAAAATCTGAAAGAGAAATTAAGGAAACACTCCTATTTACCATTGCAACACAAAGAATAAAACACCTAGGAATAAACCTACCTAAGGAGACAAAAGGCCTGTATTCAGAAAACTATAAGACATTGATGAAGGAAATTAAAGATGATACAAACAGATGGAGAGATATACCATGTTCTTGGATTGGAAGAATCAACATTGTAAAAACGACTATACTACCCAAAGCAATCAACACATTCAATACAATTGCTATCAAACTACGAATTGCATTTTTCACAGAACTAGAACAAAAAACTTCACAATTTGTATGGAAACACAAAAGACCCCGACTAGTCAAAGCAATCTTGAGAAAGAAAAACGGAGCTGGAGGAATCAGGCACCCTGACTTCAGACTATACTACGAAGTTACAGTAATCCAGACAGTATGCTACTGGCACAAAAACAGAAATATAGATCAATGGAACAGGATAGAAAGCCCAGAGGTAAATGCACGCACATATGGTCACCTTATCATTGATAAAGGAGGCAGGAATATAGAGTGGAGAAGAGACAACCTCTTCATTAAGTGGTGCTGGGAAAACTGGACAGCTACATATAAAAGAGTGAAATTAGAACACTTGCTTTCACCATACACAAAAATAAATTCAAAATGGATTAAAGACCTAAATGTAAGGCCAGACACTATAAAAGTCTTCGAGGAAAACATAGGCAGAACACTGTATGACATAAATCACAGCAAGATCTTTTTTGATCCACCTCCTAGAGAAATGGTAATAAAAACAAAAATAAACAAATGGGACCTAATGAAACTTTAAAGCTTTTGCACAGCAAAGGAGACCATAAACAAGACAAAAAGACAACCCTCAGAATGGGAGAAAATATTTGCCAACGAAGCAGCTAAGAAAGGATTAATCTCCAAAACATACAAGCAGCTCATGCAGCTCAATATCAAAAAATCAAACAACCCAATCCAAAAATGGGCAGAAGACCTAAATAGACATTTCTCCAAAGAAGATATACAGATTGCCAATAAACACATGAAAGGATGCTCACCATCACTTATCATTAGAGAAATGCAAATCAAAACTACAATGAGGTGTCACCTCACACTGGTCAGAATGGCCATCATCAAAAAATCTACAAACAGGGCTTCCCTGGTGGCGCAGTGGTTGAGGGTCCGCCTGCCGGTGCAGGGGACACGGGTTCGTGCCCTGGTCTGGTGGGATCCCACATGGAGCGGTTGGGCCCGTGAGCCATGGCCGCCTGAGCCTGCACGTCCGGAGCCTGTGCTCCGCAGCGGGAGAGGCCGCAGCTGTGGGAGCCCCGCGTACCGCAAATAAAAACAAAAAAACAAAAAATCTACAAACAATAAATGCTGGAAAGGGTGTGGAGCAAAGGGAACCTTCCTACACTGTTGGTGGGAATGTAAATTGATACAGCCACTACGGAGAACAGTATGGAGGTTCCTTAAAAAACTAAAAATAGGACTACTATATGACCCAGCAATCCCACTACTGGGCATATACCCTGAGAAAACCATAATGCAAAAGGAGTCATGTACCACAATGTTCATCACAGCACTATTTACAATAGCCAGGACATGGAAGCAACTGAAGTGTCCATCGATAAATGAATGGATAAAGAAGATGTGGCACATAAATACAATGGAATATTACTCAGCCATAAAAAGAAACGAAATTGAGTTATTTGTAGTGAGGTGGATGGACCTAGAGTCTGTCATGCAGAGTGAAGTAAGTTAGAAAGAGAAAAACAAATACCATATGGTAACACATATATATGTAATCTAAAAAAGAAAAAAAGGTTATGATGAACCTAGGGGCAGGACAGGAATAAAGATGCAGATGTAGAGAATGGGCTTGAGGACACGGGTGGCAGGAGGGTAAGCTGGGACGAAGTGAGAGAGTGGCATGGACTTATATATACTACCAAATGTAAAATAGATAGCTAGTGGGAAGCAGCCGCACAGCATAGAGAGATAAGTTCAGTGCTTTGTGACCACCTAGAGGGATGGGATAGGGATGGTGGGAAGGAGACACAAGAGGGAGGAGATATGGGGATATATGTATATGTATAACTGATTCACTTTGTTATAAAGCAGAAACCAACACACTGTTGTAAAGGAATTATACTCCAGTAAAGATGTTAAAAAAATATTCTATATCCAAAAAAATTATCTTAAAAAATGAAAGCAAAATAAATACATTTTTAGAAAAACTGAAATTGAGAGAACCTATTATCAGCAGAGCTGTATTACAAGTAATTCTAAAGGAAATTCTACAGGCTGAGGAAATTTAGATGGAAACGTAGATATATAGCAAGAAATGATGAGAACAAGAAATAGAAAATATTTGGGTAAACTTAAAGGAGTATATTTTTCCATCAATCTGACTACCTGATGGAAATATAACATTGAACTATGAGTTAATATATACAGATGTACTATATATGAAATTGGTATCACAAAGGAAAAGATGGTAAATGAAAGTCAACTGTTGCATGGCTCTACTTTTAAACAACAGCTTCACTGAGATATAATTCAGATTATATTCACCCATTTCACCCATTTAAAGCATACAATTCAGTGGCTTTAATTATATTCACAGTAGGTGGCAAAGACATTTTAAACAACATGCAGTTGTTTTCATTGCCATGATGTAAACAGGTGCTCCAGTTTACCTCTCCAAATCTTCCCCCAAACTGGCCTGGGGAACATGGATTATTTATTGGATATAATTTATGTTTAAAAATTTAATTCTAATTCAATCCAGTCCCTTAAACCTAAATTCAAAAATTTAGAATTGTAAAAATGTTAACGTGAAAACACAGTAATGGATAGAATGATTGAAGTTTCTATAATAAGGACCTATACAGGAAGAATTAATATGCGTAAAAAATTCCCAACTAAATGGAATTTTTGAAATGTTCATAGTTTGAATCTCATCACCAACCTGAATGAACACTACTTGCTGAGAGCATTACAAATGGGAACTAGATATATAGAGGTCCTAGTTTCTATATTAGACAATATTCTACTAGATGGTAACTTGGCAATCAAAGAAGAGATATGGGTGGTGCATTAAAGGTGCTCAAATATAATGATTGTTTATCAAATACATTTTTATTTAGAAGGAGACAGCAATGCATAGTGCAGTGTTTCTCAAATGTCAGAAATATACGGAGCTTTAAAAATGAAATCTCACAGAATCTCAATGCTATATTACTTAAGTATGTACAAACATAAAATCATAAATTAGGTATAATGCATTTTCTTAAGCTCCTATAACAATAAAACTAAAGCAAATTTACAAATTAAAACAATGAAAACCCAATAACGTATAAATAAAAGTAATTGAATGGTAAGTTATTTTGTTTTACTAAAATTAAATTGCTATCATTGGATTTAATATAAGGTGATTTTTCTTCAGTCTGGTTGTACATTTAATGTGTTTCTGTAGTTTAAAATTTTAATGTTACTAATGTGGACCCTGTCTCTTTACAGAAGTAAAAATTTGTGCTGTATAAAACAGCCTTAATGCTTGCTGAGTTGCATACTAAAGTGTTCTGTACTTTAATATATGTAAGTTAAACCTTAATATTTTTTCACCATTTAAAGGCTTTGTTTGACAGTATACTATGATCAGATTTATATTTAACCAACATCTGGCCATAAACAATCTTTGCGTGCCTATTTTAACAAGGTATCATTGTTAACATTGTAGAGCTATCTTTTACTTGAAGATATGTTTAAATATTCTTGTGATTTAAGTGTGCACTAAGCAATCTGATTAATGGGATTTAGAACAGGGTTTTAAACACTGTAGAATTATTTAAAGGAGGTACATACAAAGATACGGTCTGTGCGATACAATAGCGATTTCAAATTCAGTATAAAACCAACTTCTGCAATGTATGTTCTTTAGGGTTCATGGCATCTTTACATTCATGCTGTTATGAATCAATCCTCTTTGAACCAGTATGACTCCTTCATTTTAAGATTGTACCATAACATTTTTTTTTGAATTCACTAGCCATTATGTGAGAGAAAACACAAATATAAATAATTGCTCTGAAATCACAAGTCAGTACTTTGTTATAGGAGGTCATTAAGATTATTTACAATATCATTATATTAAATATTTATAATCAATACAATGAAAGCACAATATAAAACTGTCAGAGAATATTCTTTTCTATAGCACTTACCACCTTCTAACATATTATATACATTATGTCTTTGTTTATTGTCTATATCCCCCATTCCCACAAGAATGTAAACTCTTAGAGGAGCAACATTTTGTTTTCTTTCTTCCATAATGTACATCAAGTGCCTAGAATAACATCCAACACATAATTAGCACTCAGTAAATACTTGGAAGAATAAAAAACTTGTCAAAAGATGACATCTGGGACACCCCAACCTTTTAGGATTCCCAGACTGAGAAATATTGGCATGGAGGAAAAAGCATTGGCTTAGGAGACAGATAGATCTGAGTCTGAATCTATTTCTTAGCTATTAACTCTCACTCTGCTACTTACTAGCTTTAAGTAACTTTGGGTAAGTTACTTAAATTCAGGGGATCTGTGTTTTCTTCCCCATGGTAAAATGTAAAGTCTATTAAAATATTAATAAACAACTAATACATAAAGTAAATAAAATATCAGCATATACGGAGATCATCACTATTACTATTAGAGATGTCACAGAAAAAAGATTTAATCAAATAAAACTAAACTTTTCCATATTATCATGATTTCCCCTTCCTTAGTTCATCTTATTTATAAAAAGGTAAAATAGGAAACAGGCTTGGAATAAATTAAAAGGTAAAAAGGAACAAGATGCAAAACTTCCACTAAAACAACTGCATGAAAATACAAGATGTTTTCAAAGCAATCATTTGTCAGATGTTGAAAGAGCTTGGCTATAATAGGGCTGTAAAATAAGCCAAAAACAACAAATCAACATGAAAACAGATAGATAATATACACAAAATAAAGATCATGTTGTGACTTCAGCTGCACATGAGTAGTTTTTGTCCCCCAGCATTCATATACACTTAATCTACCCACCTTCGTCCTACATGCAAGATCTACTTGGCTCATCAGGAACTTTAACCCTCAGGCCAACCCTGAAGAAAGAATTAACCTACTGATTGAACCCTTAGGCAGTGTGCATGGCCAGAAAGCCATGAGTATTTGAGGAATACACTGAGGTGATCTCAGCATTTTACTGCAGTATCCCACAACCACTGAAGGAAGAGGTTAAAAGTGATGTACTATATTAAGAAAAAGCAGTGTAAATTTATTCCTTGGTTTAAGTTTTGCTGCCAAACGGAATTCTCAAAATACTTTAGACGTGCAAATGGATTTAAGATCTGTATCAGGAAAAAATTATTTATGTATAAAGGGAGGATACATAATACTTAGTTTTAGGCAAGGGACATATCATTAGTATTCACAGTTCAGCACACAAAAAAGCAATTTTGAATGCTAATTTCAGTCTTAACCCAAACCATGTTATAACAATGCAAATAGAAACTGGTAGGTTAAAATGGGTTTGCACTCCAACATCCTTAATAACGCTAAAAACTGGCTGAATGTGAAATACACCCCTGAGAATAACTTGGGTGTTAACAGCCAGGGTGTAGTTGAAAAGGTCACTGTTGGCCCTTCCTCAAGCAGCACCTCAGAAACAGCCTTGATCTCTGATGGTGGCTGTTCAACCACAGCTCAACAACACCCCCATACACGCCAAGAGGCCATGTGGGTCCCACCTGCCCTGTAGAGAGATTCCACCACAGGGCAGGGATGGCAGAGGCTGGGGGCAGAGTGATCTGCTGTGAAGGATAAAGTGGACTTGCACCTGAGGCTGTGTCTGAGTGGAGCTATGGGTAACCGCACAGGCAACACACCAGATCTCTATCTGTGGCCAACACAAGGTGAGAGACCACATTGGACCTCCTTATTTCAGCACTACTCTCCTCTGGAGCAAGGGTCTTGGTGCAGGGAGAGGGAAAAACACACACTTAAAGGGAAGAGAGCCAGCTTGGCCCAACCCGTAGGGATTCTGCTTCAGCAATTTGGGATTAGACCTCACCCTTGATGGGGCGGTGATGGCCACTGCGCAGAGGGGAAGTCCTGTCTTACACCTGGCTTCAGCTCTAGCCCTTCCATCTCTAGCTCCATCCCCGACCAAGGTGAGAGCTGTCAGCACACCCTGAGGAAAGATGTGACTTGCATCCACGTCAGATCCAGCTTCCCCACCATAGGCATTAGGCACACACAGTCTGTATAGGGATACTCTCACACAAGATCACCCGTTCAAGACCACAATAGATAGCTGTTTCCCCTAAATTCACAGAAGCAGAGAAAGTTAGGCAAAATAAAAGGGCAGAGGAACTACTTTCAATTGAAAAAGCAAGAGAAAATACCTGAATAAATAATGAAACAGAATAAACAATTTACCAGTTAAAGAATTCAAAGCATTGGTAAAAAAAAAAATGTTAACTGAATAGAGAAAAAAATTGATGTACATGGTGAACACTTAACAAGGAACAGAAAATATTAAAAAGACTTAATCAGAAATGAAGAATTCAATAGCTGAAATAAACAACACACTAGAAGGAATGAATAGCAGACTAAGTGATAGAGAAGAATGTGTAAGTGATCTGGAAGATAGAATAATGGAGACCACCCAATCAGAACAGCAAAAAGAAATACAAATTTTAAAAAATGAAAACAATTTAAGAGATCTCTGGGATAATATTAAGCATACCAACATTTGCATTATAGGAGCCTCAGAAAGAGAAGAGAGAGAGAAGTGGAACAAAAAATGTATTTGAGAAAATTATGGCTGAAACGTTCTCAAAACTGAAGAAAGAAACAGATATCCAGATATGGAAGCACAGAAGGTCCAAAAAAAAGATAAACTCAAACAGATCCATACCAAGGCATATCATAATTAAAATGGCAAAGTTAAAGATAAAGAGAGAATTCTAAAGGCAGCAAGAGAAAAACAAAGAGTCATAAACAAAGGAATCCCCATAAGTCTATCAGCTGATTTCTCTGCAGAAACTTTTCAGGACAGAAAGGAATGGCAAGATATATTCAAAGTGCTGAAAGGGAAAAACCTGCAACCTAGGATTCGCTACCCAGCAAGATTATCATTTAGAAAAGAAGAAAAGATTAACAACTTCCCTGAGAAGCAAAAACTAGGAGTTCATCAATGCTAAACCTACACTAAAAGGAATGTTAAAGGGTCTTCTCTAAGCGGAAAAGAAGTAAGAATCTATAAGGGATATTCCCATTAGGAAAGGCAAATATATAGTAAGCACTGAGATCCAACCACTTAAATAACCCAGTATGAAGATTAAAAGACAAAAAATAGTAAAAGCAAGTATAACTATGATAAATAGTTAAGGGATAGCATGAAGATGTAATATATGACATAGAAAACACAAAATGGGGGGGGGGTAGTAAAAAATATAGATCTTTTAGAATGTGTTTGAACTACCAGTTTAAGACAAGTAGATATAGGTCAACATATATGAACCCCATGGTAACCACAAATCAAAAACCTACAACAAATACACAAAAACCAAAAAGAAAGGAACACAAACATACTACTAAAGAAAATCATCAAACCACAAGAGAATAAACAAAAAGAAGAAGAAATAAACAGAGAACTACAAAAACAACTACAAAACAAGTAATATAATGGCAAAGTATACACCTATCAAAAATGACTTTATTTTTTTTTCTCAACTTTGTTTTATTTTTTAACATCTTTATTGGAGTATAATTGCTTTACAATGTTGTGTTAGTTTCTGCTGTATAAAAAAGTGAATCAGCTATATGTATACATATATCCCCATAACCCCTCCCTCTTGTGCCTCCCTCCCACCCTCCCTATCCCACCCCTCTAGGTGGTCACAAAGCACAGAGTTGATCTCCCTGTGCTATGTGGCTGCTTCCCACTAGGTATCTATTTTACATTTGGTAGTGTATATATGTCCATGCCACTCTCTCACTTTGTCCCAGCTTACCCTTCCCCCTCCCTGTGTCCTCAAGCCCATTCTCTACATCTGCGTCTTTTTTCCTGTCCTGCACCTGGGTTCTTCAGAACCTTTTTTTTTTTTTAGATTCCATATATATGTGTTACCATACGGTATTTGTTTTTCTCTTTCTGACTTACTTCACTCTGTATGGCAGACTCTAGGTCTATCATCCACCTCACTACAAAAAACTCAATTTAATTTCTTTTTATGGCTGAGTAATATTCCATTGTATATATGTGCCACATCTTCTTTATCCATTCATCTGTCGATGGACACTTAGGTTGCTTCCATGTCCTGGCTATTGTAAATAGAGCTCCAATGAACATTGTGGTACATGACTTTTTTGAATTATGGTTTTCTCAGGGTATATGCCCAGTAGTGGGATTGCTGGGTCGTATGGTAGTTCCATTTTTAGTTTTCTAAGGAACCTCCACACTGTTCTCCATAGTAACTGTATCAATCTACATTCCCAGCAACAGTGCAGGAAGGTTCCCTTTTCTCCACACCCTCTCCAGCATCTGCTGTTTGTAGTTTTTCTGATGATGGGCATCCTAACTGGTGTGAGGTGATACCTCATTGTAGTTTTGATTTGCATTTCTCTAATAATTAGTGATGTTGAGCATCCTTTCATGTGTTTGTTGGCAATCTGTATATCTTCTTTGGAGAAATGTCTATCTGGGTCTTCTGCCCATGTTTGGATTGGGTTGTTTGTTTTTTTGATATTGAGCTGCAAGAGCTGCTTGTATTATTTTGGAGATTAATCCTCTGTCAGTTGCTTCATTAGCAAATATTTTCTCCCATTCTGAGGGTTGTCTTTTCATCTTGTTGTTTATTTTTGTTTTTATTTCCATTTCTCTAGGAGGTGGTCAAAAAGGACCTTGCTGGGATTTATATCATAGAGTGTTCTGCCTGTGTTTTCCTTGAAGAGTTTTACAGTGTCTGGCCTTACATTTAGGTCTTAAATTCATTTTGAGTTTATTTTTGTGTATGGTGTTAGGGAGTGTTCTAATTGCATTCTTTTACATGTAGCTGTGCAGTTTTCCCAGCACCACTTATTGAAGAGACTGTCTTTTCTCCATTGTATATTCTTGCCTCCTTTATCAAAAATAAGGTGACCATATGTGTGCAGGTTTATCTTTGGGCTTTCTGTCCTGTCCCATTGATCTATATTTCTGTTTTTGTGTCAGTACCATACTGTCTTGATTACAGTAGCTTTGTAGTATAGTCTGAAGTCAGGGAGTCTGATTCCTCCAGTTCCATTTTTCTTACTCAAGATTCCCTTGGCTATTCGGGGTCTTCTGTGTTTCCACAAATTGGGAAGTTTTTGGTTCTAGTTCTGTGAAAAATGCCATTGGTAGTTTGATAGCAATTGTATTGAATCTGTGGATTGCTTTGGGTAGTATAGTCATTTTCACAATGTTGATCCTTCTAATCCAAGAACATGGTATATCTCTCCATCTGTTTGTATCATCTTAAATTTCTTTCATCAATGTCTTATAGTTTTCTGAATACAGGCCTTTTGTCTCCTTAGATAGGTTTATTCCTAGGTAGTTTATTCTTTTGTTGCAGTGGTAAATGGGAGTGTTTCCTTAATTTCTCTTTCAGATTTTTCATCATTAGTGTATAGGAATGCAACAGATATCTGTGCATTAATTTTATATCCTGCTACTTTACCCAATTCATTGATTAGCTCTAGTAGTTTTCTGGTAGCATCTTTAGGATTCTCTATGTATAGTATCATGTCATCTGCAAACAGTGACAGTTTTACTTCTCCTTTCCCTATTTGGATTCCTTTTATTTCTTTTTGTTCTCTGATTGCCGTGGCCAAAACTTCCAGAACTATGTTGAATAAGAGTGGTGAGAGTGGGCAACCTTGTCTTTTTCCTGATCTTAGTGGAAATGGTTTCAGTTTTTCACCATTGAGAACGATGTTGGCTGTGGGTTTGTCATGTATGGCCTTTATTATGTTGAGGTTAGTTCCCTCTATGCCTTTTCTGGAGGGTTTTTATCATAAGTGGGTGTTGAATTTTGCCGAAAGCTTTTTCTGCATCTATTGAGATGATCATATGGTTTTTATCCTTCAATTTGTTAATATGGTGTATCACACTGATTGATTTGCATATACTAAAGAATACTTGCATTCATGGGAGAAACCGCACTTGATCATGGTGTATGATATTTTTAATGTGTTGTTGGATTCTGTTTGCTAGTATTTTGTTGAGGATTTTTGCATCTATGTTCATCAGAGATATTGGCCTGTAGTTTTCTTTTTTTGTCACATCTTTGTCTGGTTTTGGTATCAGGGTGATGGTGGCCTCATAGAATGAGTTTGGGAGGGTTCCTCCCTCTGCTATATTTTGAAGAGTTTGAGAAGGATAGGTGTTAGCTCTTCTTTAAATGTTTGATAGAATTCACCTGTGAAGCCATCTGGTCCTGGGCTTTTGTTTGTTGGAAGATTTTTAATCACAGTTTCATTTTCAGTGCTTGTGATTGGTCTGTTCATATTTTCTGTTTCTTCCTAGTTCAGTCTTGGAAGGTTGTGCTTTTCTAAGAATTTGTCCATTTTCTTCCAGGTTTTCCATTTTATTGGCATATAGTTGCTTGTAGTAATCTCCCATGATCTTTTGTATTTCTGCAGTGTCAGTTGTTACTTCTCTGTTTTCATTTCTAATCCTGTTGATTTGAGTGTTCTCCCTTTTTTTATTCATGAGTCTGGCTAATGGTTTATCAATTTTGTTTACCTTCTCAAAGAACCAGCTTTTAGTTTTATTGATCTTTGCTATTGTGTCCTTCATTTCTTTTTCATGTATTTCTGATCTGATTTTTATGAGCAATCTGACAAGAAAAAGAAATGAAAGACATCTAAATTGAGGGGAAAAAGTAAAACTCTCACTATTTGCAGATAACATGATATTTTATATAGAAAACCCTAAAGTCTCCACCCCAAAACTATTAGAACCAATAAAAGAATTCAGCAAAGTTGCAGGATATAAGATTAATATACAAAAATCTGTTGCTTTTCTATATACGAATAATGAACTATCAGAAAGAGAAAGTTAAAAAAAAGTCCCATTTAAAATCATGTCAAAAAGAATAAAATGCCTAGGAATAATTTTTTTTTAATTAATTTATTTTTGGCTGCATTGGGTCTTCATTGTTGTGCATGGGCTTTCTCTCGTTGCGATTCGCAGGGGCTACTCTTTGTTGCAGTGTGCAGGCTTCTCATTGTGGTGGCTTCTCTTATTGTAGAACATGGGCTCTAGGCACGCAGGTTTCAGTAGCTGTGGCATGCAGGCTCAGTAGTTGTGGCTCTCGGGCTCCATAGAGCACAGGCTCAGTAGTTGTGGCACACGGGCTTAGTTGTTCCATGGCATGTGGGATCTTCCCAGACCAGGGCTGAAACCCATGTACCCTGCATTGGCAGGTGGATTCTTAACCACTGTGCCACCAGGGAAGTCCCATCTAGGAAGAAACTTAATTAAGGAGGTGAAAGATCTTTATGCTGAAAACTATAGAACACTGATGAAGGAAATTGAAAATGAAATGGAAAAAGAAATGGAAAGATATTCCATGCTCTTGGATTGGAAGAATTGATATTGTTAAAATAGCCATACTAACCAAAGCAACAGACTTAATGCAATCCTTATCAAAACACCCATGACATATTTCATAGAACTAGAAAAAATAACACCAAAATTCATGTGGAACCAAGCAAAAGACCCTGAATTGCCAAAGCACTCATGAAATAAAAGAACAAAGCTGGAGGTATCATGCTCCCTGTCTTCAAACTACTCTACAAAGCTACAGTAATCAAAAACAGCAAAGTACTGGCACAAAAACAGACACAAAGATCAATGGAACAGAATAGAAGGCCCATAAATAAGCCCACACACCTATGGTCAATTAATCTATGATAAACAGGCAAGATTATGAAAATGGAGAAAAGATAGTCTCTTCAATAAGTGGTGCTGGGAAAACTGGAAAGCTATACTTAAAACAATGCAATTAGAACATTTCCTCACACCCTGTAAAAGAAAACTCAAATGGATTAAAGGCCTTAATATAAGACCTGTAACCATGAAACTCCTAGAAGAGAACAAAGGCAGAATATTCCTTGACATAAACGATATAAATCGTAGCAATATTTTTTGGGATCTGTCTGTAAAAGCAAAGGAAAAATAAACAAATGGGACCTAATTAAACTTAAAAGCTGTTGCACAGCAAAGGAAACCATAGACAAAATGAAAAGACAACCTACGGACTGGGAGAAAATATTTTCAAATGATGCAGCTGACAAGGGCTTAATTTCCAAAATATACAAACAGCTCATACAACTCAATAACAAAAAAAAGAGAAATAACCCAATCAAAAAATATGAAGACGATCTAAAGAGACATTTCTCCAGAGAAGACATACAGATGGCCAACAGGCACATGAAAAGATGCTCAACCTCACTAATTATTAGAGAAATGTAAATCACATCACTAATTATTAGAGAAATGCAAATCAAAACCACAATGAAGTATCATCTTGCATATATCAGAATGGCTATCATCAAAAAGTCTACAAATAAACATTAGTGAGGATGTGGAGAAAAGGGAACCCTTGCGCATTTAGGTGGGAGTGTGAATCAGTGCAGCCACTATGGAAAACAGTATTGAGGTTCCACAAAAAACTAAAAGTGGAACTACCATATGACCCAGCAATTCTACTCCTGGGTATATATCCAGAAAATATGAAAACACTGACTCAAAAAGATGTATGCACCCAATGTTCACAGAAGCAGTATTTACAGTAGTAAAGATATGGAAGCAACTCAAGCATCCATCAATAGAAGAATGGATAAAGAAGACGTGGTATATATACACAATGGAATATTACTCGGCCATAAAAAGAATGAAATTCTGCCATTTGTAGTAATGTGAATAGACCTAGAGAATATTCTGATTAGTGAAATAAATCAGAGAAAGAAAAATACTGTATGATATCACTTATATGTGGAACTAAAAAATAATACAAATGATGGTATACAGCAAAACAGGAACAGACTCACCGATATAGAAAACAAATTAGTGGTTACCAGTGGGGAGAGGGAAGCAGGGAGGGGCACACTAAGCGTACGGGATTAAGAGAAACAAACTACTATATACAAAATCCTTAGGGACTTCCCTGGTTGCGCAGTGGTTAAGAATCCGCCTGCCAATGCAGGGGACACAGGTTCGAGCCCTGGTTTGGGAAGATCCCACATGCCACAGAACAACTAAGCCAGTGTGACACAACTACTAAGCCTGTGCTATTGAGCCCATGAAGCACAACTACGGAAGCCCGCATGCCCAGAGCCCATGCTCTGCAACAAGAGAAGCCACACTATGAGACGCCCGTGCACCACAACGAAGAGTAGCCCCCATTCGCCGCAACTAGAGAAAGCTCATGCACATCAATGGAGAACCAATGCAGCCAAAAAATATATAAATAAATAAAAATAAAATAAAATACATAAGCAACAAGAATACATTCTATAACATAAGGAATTATAGCCATTATCTTGTAATAACCTTTAATGGAGTATAAACTATAAAAATACTGAATCTCTATGCTGTACACCTGAAATTAATATAATATTGTACATCAACTATACTTCAAATAAAAAAGAGAAATACGACTTCCCTCGTGGTGCAGTGGTTAAGAATATGTCTGCCAATGCAGGGGACACGGGTTTGAGCCCTGGTCCGGGAAGATCCCACACACCATGGAGCAACAAAGCCTGTGTGCCACAACTACTGAGCCTGCACTCTAGAGCCCACGAGCCACAACTGCTGAGCCCACGTGCCACAACTACTGAAGCCTGCGCACCTAGAGCCCATGCTCCACAACAAGAGAGGCTACCGCAATGAGAAGCCCGTGCACCAAGACAAAGAGTAGCCTCCTCTCGCCGCAACTAGAGAAGAAGCCCATGCACAACAATGAAGACCCAATGCAGCCAAAAAAAAAAAAAAATTAATTAATAAAAATAAAGAAATAATAAAAAACCTTTTATGTATTCCTAGTGTGGAATTCTATGTAGTTGTTAAAAATGAAACAGATATGTAAACATAAACAAGAAAATAATCCAATGATTTGTTATTGCATAAAAAATGCAAGATGCTGAAAAATAAGTAGGATCCCATTTTTGTTCAACATTTTGCTTATGTAGTTGTACATACATAGAAAACTTGAATATTCAGAAAGCTGTCAACAATAGTTACCTCTCAGAGAGTGGCAATGAGGATAGCAGGGATGGGGTATACTTTATTTTTTCACATATATATATAAGCCTCATTGTCTTACAACAATAATTTGTTAATTTCTAAGTAAATAATAAACATTCAGTTTTGGAAAAAGGCAATGCGAACAATGTAAATACATAGACTTAGTGGCTATAGAAAAGCTACTTTATACGTCAGTTTAAACATTTTGAATATTTTTTATGTTTATAAGTTTGTGACTTCTGGGTTCACAGTGGAAAAACAGTATGAGATGCCTTTTCCAAATTGAAATGACTAAAAGGAATACTCTAAAATAAAGGAAACTAACAATGAGATAAACATTGATACTACATCTCAACGCTTCTCTGTTTATATGTCTTTTGCTCTACGTTATGGGGGGTTTCCTTTCACATTACTAATTCAGTCAGTGTCACGTCATTTAATCAATTCTATCGAATTTTCTGTTTTGAGTGTCATGCTTTTTAACCTTTAAGAATTCTTTCCTGTATACAGCAGAAACTAACACACCATTGTAAAGCAATTATACTCCAATAAAGATGTTAAAAAAAAAAAAAGAATACTTTCCTGCTCTGATTTCTCCTTTGCATGAAAGCTTCTCTCAGTGAATTTAAAAAGTCAAACTACGGGGCTTCCCTGGTGGCGCAGTGGTTGAGAGTCCGCCTGCTGATGCAGGGGACACGGGTTCGTGCCCCGGTCCGGGAAGGTCCCACATGCCGCGGATCGGCTAGGCCTGTGAGCCATGGCCGCTGAGCCGGCGCGTCCGGAGCCTGTGCTCCGCGACGGGAGAGGCCACAACAGTGAGAGGACCGTGTACCGCAAAAAAAAAAAAAAAAAAACTACAGTTTTTTTTTTTAATTTTTCTTGGAGTATAGTTGCTAACACAATATTGTGTTAGTTTCTACTGTACAGCAAAGTGAATCAGCTATATGTATACATATATCCCCTCTTTTTTGTATTTCCTTCCCATTTAGGTCACCACAGAGCACTGAGTAGAGTTCCCTGGGCTATACAGTAGGTTCTCATTAGTTATCTATTTTATACACAGTATCAGTAGTGTATATATGTCAATCTCAATCTCTCAATTCATCCCATCCACCCCCCCTTCCCCCTTGGTATCCATACGTTTGTTTGTTCTCTACATCTGTGTCTCTATTTCTGCTTTGTAAACAAGATTGTCTATACCAATTTTTTCAGACTCTACACATATGTGTTAATACATGATATTTGTTTTTCTCTTTCTGACTTACTTCACTCTGTATGACAGTCTCTAGGTCCATCCACATCTCTACAAATGACCCAATTTCATTCATTTTTATGGCTGAGTAATATTGCATCGTATATATGTACCACATCTTTATCTGTTCCTCTGCTGATGGACATTTAGGTTGCTTCAAACTACAGTTTTAAAAGTTTGTGTTTATTGCATCATTTATTTCCTCTGGGGTCAATAATTCTTTTTTCTTGTTTTATTCTTTCATATTCATTTTGCTGATTTTCCTCATATTATGGTGATCTTTGTGTATTATGGTTTATAAATGAAGAACAAAGTTGTCTGTGATGAGTGGTCAGCATGAATTTCTTGTACCTCTGTGTCATATGTTTATCCAGCAGGATCTCCCCACCAATGAACTGGCTGACTACTACCTCTGATTAGTGGAAAAGGCATGCCATAAGGGCTTATGATCCATGAACAGGCAGCAATAGATAAAGAAAGGAATATTTTCACAGTGTTGAAGGGCACTCGTGTATGTGAGAAGCCCTTAGTATATTTTATAGAGAATCTCCTACTAGATATGAAAGGTAGTTATGGTTTAAGTGTAGGGACAAAACCCTTATTGAAGTGTCTGTATAGGAAGAAGAGGTTGCCTTAAGTTATCATGTCTCCTTAGTCTTCACCAATCTGTGACAGTTTCTCAATCTTTCCTTGTTTTCCCATGATCTTGATACTTTAGAATACTGATTAGTTGTCTTATAGAACACCTCTCAATTTGACATTGTCTGAAGTTTTCTCATGATTAGACTGAGATTATACATTTTTGCCAAGGTGATGCTAAACTCAAGAGCACACAGTGAGAGTGCATCATAAGAGCAGGTACCCAAAGTCAAAATGTCCCAATACTTTTTTAGAAAAGATTATTTATTTATTTATTTTTGGCTGCATCGGGTCTCAGTTGCGGCATGCGGGATATTCGTTGAGGCATGTGGGATATTTCGTTGAGGCACGCAGGCTTCTCTCTAGTTGTGGCATGTGGGTTTTCTCTTCTCTAGTTGTGGCATGCAGTCTCCAGGGTGCCTGGGGTCTGTAGTTGTGGCACACAGGCTCTCTAGTTGAGGCACGCAAACTCAGTCGTTGTGGTGCATGGGCTTAGTTGCTCCGCGGCATGTGGGATCTTAGTTCCCTGACCAGGGATTGAACCTGCGTTCCCTGCATTGGAAGGCGGATTCTTTACCACTGGACCACCAGGGAAGTTCCCCAATACTTTTAATAACTCTGAAAACTTATTAAGATGGTGTCTGCCAGGATTCCCCATAGTAAAGTTATGATTTTTAGCTTTGCAATTAATTCATATCTTGAAGGGAATATACTTTGAGATGGGATAAAATAAGCAAGTAAAGGATAAACAGTCTCTTTCTTGTCATACTTCGATCCAGCAATTTTAGCATCCATGGATGATTACTGCCTGCAGTAATTATTTCTGTAGTATTTGCTATGGGGACTTTCTATTTCCATTATTCTTTCTACATTACATATTGAGATTTTACTAAAACAAAGAGCTATCCTTTTATCCCAATTTATTTAAATTTTTAAATATCAGTGTAGTATCATGGATATTTATTTATGCTATGAGTTATAACTCATTACTTGTATTATATATCCTAGCCACATGGGGTTTTTAAAATTACTTTTTATGGTTGATTTTGAATATGATTATGTATTGCTGAGAAAACACAATCTGAATGATATCACATTTTTGACATCTATTGAGATTTTCTTTGTGACAAAGCACGTGGGTTTTTGTAAATATTCTTTGCATGCATGACATAATGAAAATTCTTTTTTGTTTCTGAAGTTTTTTCATTGTGAACTATAAAACATGTAAAAGTGCACCAAATATAATTATATGCTTAGTGAGTTATTATAAAGCAGACTCCTGTGTTACCACTATCCAGGTGAAAAAATAAAATCTTGCTAGTGACAGAAAAATATCCCAAGTGCTATGTTCCAATCACGTCTTCCCTGCTCACATGCTCACCCCCACCTGAAGAAAACCAATGCCTTGATTTTTAGGTTCTCCAGTTACCTGCTTTTCCTAATAAAAATACCATCTAACTATGCATTACTAAAAACTATACTTTAGTGAAACAAGATATATTATGGAAACACGATTAGTCAATTAACATCACAAAGTAAACTTCAAAACAAGGAGTATTGCCAGAGACAAAGAAAAATATTTTCATAATGATAAAACATTCAATTCACTAGGAATGCACTGCAGTCCTAAAAGTGTATGCATCAAAAAAATAAAACTTCAAAGTACATGAAACAAAAATGACAGAAATAAAGATATAAAAGTATCTACTCAAAACTGAAGATTTTAACACTCCTTCCTTAGTAATTGATGGAACAAGATGACTGAAAATCAGAAAAGATATAGATGAGAACAGCTACCAACTGGACCTATTAGAACGATGCATCTAAAAATGGCAGAATATAATTTTTTTTCCAAATACATATGGAACATGTGTTATCTCATTGGGTTTTAATTTCCATTTTCATAACTAATGAGCATAAACCCACTTTCATATCTTTACTGGATACTTGGTTATTGTTGTAGATGCTTTTGGGGCTCTGCCCAATAAAGGCTCTGACTTTAGGGAACCCTACCTAGGACAGTTGCTACCAGGACTGATGATTAGAAGCATGGTCTAGGAAAGGTCCTAGAGTCTGACAGGTTGCAGTACTGCAAATATTAAGACTTCCACTTGTGGTAAATGGGGATGTGATACAGGTGGAAGGAAATGTACCAGCCTGTGTAATTTCTTTGGCATTTCAGATCAATGATGGAGAAAGTTAAGTATTAGGACTGTGGAACTGAGTGATTATTGCTGAGCACCACTGATTTATTGAAAAAGAGAATGACAGACTTAGGTCAACTGAGCACAAATTGAAAGGTGAAATAAAAATCAGACGGCAAGCATGATTTATGACTAGGAATGTGACTTAATTATGAGTGGCAGAGCCAAAGAGAAGGTTGATTTCTCATCCCAGACAAATCTAAGCCAAAGTCAGGACCCTGAAAGAGAAGTGGAACCCTGAGCCTTGGGCTGGGGATATTACGATTGGTGCAGTTAAGAATTTGGAACACTCAGATTACCCTCAATCCTTTGGGCCTGTGGAAGGGACCCACTTCTACCTGTTAGGGGATGGGACTCCACCTTCCTTGATGACCATGCAGAGGGTTCAAGTGAGGCAAGTGGCTTATAATGGTTTCCTTTCTCAGAAGTTGACTTCACTTCACCTCCTGGGCACCAGAGTGATAGTAGTGTTAATTCTCAGCATGGCCCCACTGTAGGAATCTTGAGCCTGTTAAGGGAGAAGAGAGACTGAATGCCAACAGAGACTGCAGCACCTGGCTAATAAGTACTGTAGAAACTTATAGACTATCCCGGGGAGTAGATTCTGAGGCCACTGGACCAGGGAAGTGGAATACAAAGCTGTTTTTAATGGGGTAACTTTTCTATGACTCAGACTTAATGCTTTGATAAGGGTCCTTACACTCAGTTTTTAATACACTGATGGGGTAGTTCTTGGAAACCTGAAGAGTGGTAGCCCACATTAAACAAAGTAGAGATATGACAAGTGATTATATAAATTATTCAGGAAGTAATAAAAACCTCAGAGAAGTGGGTATCTTGGAGTGGACATGTTATATAAGACCAAACCCCTGCTTACTATGTACCCTGGAAGGATTTGGAAGATGACTCACTTAACCAGCATCATTGAGTAACTTAGTAGTGACTGTCCTCTGTAGGTGGGGACTTTGAAGGTGATGTGTTGCAGAAATGAAATCTCTTCTATAAATGTGAATAATATGTTCCAGAAATAGCAGAGATTATCTGGCAACAATAATTCAATTTTCTCTCTTTTGTTATCATATTAAATATATCTTTAGCATGTCATTTTATTTTTTAGGGTTTATAGTATACAACTTTAACTTATCATAGCCTACCTTCATGTAATGTTATGCCACTTCACATATAAGAACGTTTTATCATAATTCTTTCATTTCTCCATTTTCTTCAGTAGCTTTTGTGCTACTGTGTCATGGATTTTTCTTTCTTTTCTTTTTGCGGTATGCAGGCCTCTCTCACTGTTGTGGCCTGTTGCAGAGCACGGGCTCCAGACGCGCAGGCTTAGTGGCCATGGCTCACGGGCCTAGCCGCTCCGCGGCATGTGGGATCTTCCCGGACTGGGGCACGAACCCGTGTCCCCTGCATTGGCAGGCGGACTCTCAACCACTGCGCCACCAGGGAAGCCCTGTGTCATGGATTTTACTGTTACGTGTTATAAAAACAGTATCTTGTTACTACTTTTGCCTTAAATATCAATTACCTTTAAATACATTTAAGTTAAAAAAAATTTACCAACATGATTACCGTTTCGAAGGATCTTCTTCATGTGGTATAATTTTCCATTTGTCTGAAGAATTTCCTTTATTTTTTTTTTCCTGTAGTGCATGTCTGCTAATGATGCATTATTTCAGCTTTTGTACATATGAAAAATTTGTATTTCACTTTTGCTTTTGGAAGATATTTTATGTTGTTTATAGAATTTCAGTGTAACTTTTTTTTTCTTTCAACACTTTAAAGATATTACTCCACTGTCTTCTGGCTTGCATTAATTTCAACAAGAAATCTGCTGTCATTTTAGTCTTTGTCCCTCTGTACATAATGTATCTTCTTTTCTCTAGCTACTCTTAAAATGTTCTACTTTTTACTGATTTTAAGCAATTTCATTATGATCTGCCTTAGTGTAGTTTTCTTCATGTTTCTTGTGCTTGGAGTTCATTGAGATAGTTGGAGCCATTGGCTTATAATTTTCACCAGATTTAGAAAATTTTCAGCTACTTCTTTGAATATAGTTTTTGTCCCCCTTCTATCTGTCCTTCAAGGGCTTCAGTTACACGTATATCAGGCCACATGAAGTTGTCCCACAATTCGCTGTTGCTCTGTCCATTATTTTTGTGTTACTTTTCTTTCTGTGTGTCATTTTGGATAGTTTCTATTTATATGTCTTAAAGTTGACTAATCCTTTCTTCTGAAATATTTAATCTGTCAATCCCTTCCTGACATGGTATTCTTCATCTCAGACATGGTAGTTTTACTCTCTACAAGTTCAATTAGAGTATTTTTTATTTTGTCTTTCATATCCACATTTAATATGTTCCTGATTTCTTCTAAGTTTTTGAATATATGGAATTCAGTTGTGGTGGCTGTTTTGTTTTTTTTGTTTGTTTTTTTGCTTCTTTGTTTTTTTAATTTTTGGCTGCATTGGGTCTTTGTTGCTGTGCGTGGGCTTTCTCTAGTTGTGTTGAGCGGGGACTATTCCTCGCTGCGGTACACAGGCCTCCCATTGTGGTGGCCTCTCCTGTTGCAGAGCATGGGTTCTAGGTGCATGGGCTGCAGTAGTTGTAGCACGTGGGCTCAGTAGTTGTGGCTCGTGGTCTCCACAGCACAGGCTCAGCAGCCGTGGCACTTGGGCCTAGCTACTCCATGGCATGTGGGATCCTCCCGGACCAGGGCTCGAACCTGTGTCCCCTACACTGGCAGGCGGACTCCTAACCACTGCACCACAAGGGAAGCCCGTCGTGGCTGTTTTAATGTCTTCATCTACTAATTCTATCTTCTGTGTCATTTTTTGTTTGATTTAGATTAATTTATCTCATTATGGGTTGCAAATATTTGTCCATAGCTTTTTTTTCCCACTTATTTGACATTGTCATTCCAATAGCAAAAGTTTTCAACTTTTCTAAAGTCCAGTTTATCTTTTTCATTTATGGTCCAGGTTTCTTTCCCTGCTGTAAAATCTTCCCTCTCTATAAAATCTTTTGCCTAGCCCAAGGTTACAAATATTTATTTTATACTTTCTTCAAGAACTTTTACAGTATTTTTTATTTTGTTTCAATACCCATTTAAAATTAACATTTATATTATAGTAAAGCATGGGTAAAGGTATTTATTTATTTGGTTACAGCATCATGTATTGAAAAGACTATTGTCTCTCCACTGGATTATCTTTGACCCTTTATCAAAAAGTTGTGTCTATTTCTGGGCCTTCTCTTCTCCTCCACTAATCTTTATGTCCATCCTTACCTCACTATCACACTGTTTTGATTACTGTGGCTCACTTTTTTCTACATCCATTAAATTCATGATTTAACAAATCTGGTGATATGGTAAGTCAAACTGATTTTAGAATGTTGACCCAACCTTTCATTTTTGGAATAAACCTGACTTGGTCATGCATTCTTTTTGCATATTATTCAACTCAATTTGCTAACATTTTGTTAAAGATTTTTGTGCTTATGCTTATGAGAGTTATTGGTCTGTAGTTCTCGGCTCTTATATTGTATTTGTCTGGTTTGGGCATCAGAGTAATGCTGACTTCATAAAATCAGTTGGAAAGGGTTCCTTCCTTTTCTATTTCCTAAAAGAGGTTGTTTAGGACTGACATTATTTCTTCTTTAAATGTTGGAAGAACTTGCCAGTGAAACCATCTGGGCTGTGTTTTCTTTATAGGAAAGTATTTTTAGCTACAAATTCAATATCTTTAATAGATCTAAAACTATTCAGGTTATTTCTTCTTGAATTCTGGTAGTCTGTCTTTCAAGGAATTTTTCCATTTCAATTAGGTTATCAAATTTATTTACAAAGTTTTAATTTATTTATCCCTTATTATCCATTTACTATCTGTCAGATCTGTAGTGATGTCCCCTCTTCTATTGAAGGTCTTGATAATCTGTGTCTTCACACTTTTTTTCTTATTCAGTCTGGCTATATGTTAATCAATTTTTGTATTCTTCATGAAGAACCAGCTTTTGGGTATGTTGATTTTCCCTACTTTTCTCAATTTCATTGGTTTATGTTCTTATCTTTATTATTTCCTTCCTTCTTCTTGCTTTGGGCCTAATTTGTTTCCTTAAGACACTTAGATTATCAGTTCAAAACTTTTTTGGTTTCTAAAATAAGGCATTAAAGCTTATTTCTCTGTAAGTACTTCTTTAGCTGCAGCTTACAAATTCTGTAATGTGCTTTCATTGTCATTCAATTCAAAATTTTCCTAATTTCCCTGTGACTGCCTCTGTGACTCATGTGTTTAATTTCCCAAAATTTGGGTTTGTCCAGACGTCTTTCTGTTATTGATTTTTAGTTTAGTTTGTTTGTGGTCAGAAAATATATTTTGCTTGACTTTAATAATTTTAATTTGTATTAAATGAACCAGAAAGTGGTCTATGTTTGCCAATGTTCCAAGTATACTTGAAAAAAAATTGTATTTTGCTCTTATTAGGTGGAGTGTTCTTATTTTATTTTCTTAAATGGTTATTAACTTTTTGAAAATAAAACTTCACAAAAAGAAGAAATATGTCACATAAGGTTGGATTCAGAAATCTCATGGTTCAATGCACAAGTTGATTTTGAAAAATCTAAAAATTATTTTATAAAAAGTATTATAACGGTAAGTAGTTCTCAGTATGAACTTAATGATGTGTATGTACATACAATTAATAATGACATAAGAGACCAAGCACCAGAAAATAGACGCAAGTAATGAATAAGTTACCTCTTACTCACATGCTTACCTCCTGATCTGTTTCCAGTATGATCCAATGACCCATAATCTATACTCTAGCCACACTGGTTTTATTTTAGTTCTTCCAAGCAACCATGATCTTTTCTTGTCTCAGGATTTACTGAACATATTCTTTGCATGGAGAATACTTTCTCTCTCTTTTCGTCTAACTTCTCTTCAACTTTCAGAAGTGATCTTGAATTCACTTTCCTCAGGAAGCCTTTCCTGACATGCTCCCCAAAGTTTAGATCCTCCTGGTATACATTCTCATGGCAAACGGTACCTCTCTTTCACACACCTTGCTATGACTGAAACGAAAAATATAAGGCCAGATTAGTCAGGTTATCAAAGATGTTATAACTTCTCAAAAGGTACAGAATCATCTTTTCAAAAAAGTTACCAAAATGAGACATGGAGTGACCAACTAAGCTGACTTAACTAAAATGTACTTTTTATTGAATAGAATTTCTATTTTGAAGATTTCTATGAAAGCAGAATTACGTCATCAGAAGAATAATGAATGTATCAGTCTTCCATATTACATATCTAATACATCCAAGAGACTATAACTTATAAAATGTTGTACACAGCAGGGCACACACAAAACCAACCAAAATGAGATATCCCATTTCTCTGCCTACACAGATCCAGACAAATGGATAAAGTGTCTGTTTCTCTAAGACATTCCTTGCCGTAGAAAGGAAAATCCATATACAAATGGCATGTTTGGCTCAAATAACTTTTCTTTTCCAAATTGAATCTAAAAATTAATGTTTTAGAGTCTAATACTTTCTTGTAAACTTTTAGGCAAAGAATTTGGGTGAAGGGAGTGAAAGGAAAGTCTTCATCTTTCATAAACATTTCGCACCTTAATTTCTTTTAAATAGCATTTAATATTACTAGGGAACACTTGTAGGAAAATATATAGAGCTTTCCTGGCAATGGAGTTGGAAGAGCTGCCTTCCCCATGTCTCTCAGGCTCACTTGGTAAATTGTGTGCAACACTTTTAGACAGACACTGGCACTCATAAATTATACAGCTCATCTGCATCTTCCAGTCATGAGACATTATGCAAAGTGACATGATTTGCATAATGGATTCCTTTTGTCGCTTCACTTGCCACATGCTTTTAAAAGACAAAATGAAATAAAATGAAAGCATGAAAAGGTGAAAGCATCAAGTTTCCAGCCTTGCATATCTCCTTCCCAACTACAGTATCAGTTGCTTTCATTTTCTACAGGGGACTGGGGTGAAGGGGACAGAAAACAAAAATCCACACTTATAAACAAAAAGCAAACAGTTTTCATATGAATTTCGTTTTTAATTACAATGTACCTACTTTCTTAGTGAAATTCTTCACCATAAATAACGAATCTGGGTCATGAGGAACAGCAACAAAACAAAACACTGATAGAGAGAAAGGAACTTTATGGAACTTTCTCCTTAAAAAAAAAAAAATCTTCTCCTTTGCCTGTGATATTTAGGAAAGAGGTAGCCTTCCTCCTTATGACTTGGAAAAAAAAAAAAGCACCAGGTATTTGCTTATTATTGGAAACAAGCATATTATGGATGAAATAAATGGTCTGGGGGAGGGTTTATTCCCCCCATAAGAACTTCTGAAGGGTTTTCCTGTTTTGAAAGATGAATGGAGAAGAAGATACAGTTGTGCTTTGATTACTTAACAAAATATAGAATGGCTATATACTGTAAGGATGAGGCAGCACCACGTCGACTTCTATCGGCTCTACTCCAATAAGCAGGCAACGTTCCTCAGCAGTTGCTAGTTTTGCTGCGGGCTTTCCCGGCCCCCCTGCACCAGTGCGAAAAGCAGAGTGTGCCAAGCGGCTGGCGTCTGTACCCTGTGGGAAAAGTTAACTGTAATTCTTCGGCTTTTAAAACCAATTAACCCATGTGTTAATTAACGTCAAGTCGACGGGAGGAGGAGGAGGAGAAGGGGAGGGAGGGAGGAAAGAAAAAAGCTGCAAGGGCGGATGGCAGAAGAGTTGGCACAGTGCCATCCATTCAGGGGCAACGCCACAGTTTCGTGTGATAGGAGCAGCGGGTATATGTTACGGGGGCCCTGTACGCGGGCCAGACAGTGCGGTAAAGCCAAGGGAGATTATCCAGACCCCCAGGAGCGAACAGCAAGCAGCAACCGAAGGCGCAAGTGCCAGGATTACAGCCTAGGCTGGCTCCAACTATGAGCCCTTCCTCGGATCCAGGGACTCGGCTACTTGGGGTTTGGGGGTCTTCCACACCAAAGAGGCACAAAGCTGACTTTAATCACTTTTTTCCTTTAAACTTGATTCTGCCGCACTGGAGCCAGCACAGCGAATGCTTTCACACCCAGCAAGACAAAGGCCGTCGTCTCCGCCATGACACTGTTCCGTTCCAAGCAGAGGCCGGGATCCTGGACTCCTTGAAAAATCAGAAAGAAACAAGGAAAACATACAACAAATACAGCAACAAACAAAAAAATTAACAACCACAAAAATTGTGTGCCCATTTGCCCATGCCAGGGGTGATCATCTGGGCATCTGTTGCAGCAGAAGGCACTTCTGTTGGGCTTTTTTTTTTTTTTTTTGGGTGGGGGCAAGCTGTTGGCTTGTATGCTATTCAACTTCGTTTATAATTAACTTTAAAAAAACACCATTCAGCCTAGTCAACAACAAACAAAGAGAAAAAGCAGACATCGGAAGAGAAATGCCATAGGAAGCGGCATGAATGCATGCCACAGCCGGTGCCACTTGCCATTCGGAAAACCTCAGGGAAAGATGCCAATTCTACAGCTTGGAAGAAGGCAGAAAAAGGAGCAGAGAGATCTACAAACAGAAATCATAAGGAAAGAATACCGCTTCTACAATCCTGGATTGCAATTGCACGCAGCTTCTGCTGGGAGGAGAGAGGGAATATTCAAATGGAGATATAGATGGGTATAAATTAAAGGATAGGCACTTATCGATTGCATATAGACACGTGTGTAAGGTTGTATGTGTATATAAATACACATATTTTCAGGCAATTTAAACATTTAGATGTGTATATATTTTTGTGTTGTAGGTATGCGTATGTATATTGGTGTATATGTTTATGCATATACACACATATGTGGGATGTATGCATGTGTGAGAAAAAGGAGAGGAAGGCAGAGAAAGAGAGAAGGAAATGTGTGTATGTGCATGTATGTGTGTGCATACATCCCACTTTTTGATCCAGGTATACACAGAAAGCAAAATAAAAATCATACTCCAGCAGCAGGCAGGCAGTCAGAGATTTATCTACATTCACTGCTATCACCAGGGAGATGAATGGGGCCGATCTGAAGCCCTTTTACAAGATCCACTATGGGAGTGAAGGAGGAGGAGGGATGCCACACAGACATGCACAAACTTGAAGGCAGAGGGATTTGGAAGGTGCTACTTAGGAAACCCTGGTGGCATAACGCAGGGGAGAAGAAGGGGAAAGAGGCTTGTCTCTCTCTATGTTTTAGGTGGTTGTTTTTAAAAAAATTCTGAATAAGGGTTTCTGGAAACGACTGGTACTTACGTTGTCTGCGTTGCTGTGGATCCTGAAAGGTGTTCTGTTGGCACCGGGCGCTGAGCCAGGGGCAGGTGCTGGAAACAAAAGGGAGAGACAAAAAATAAATAAATAAAGTCATTCAATGGGAATATTAATTGCTGCTCTTGTGGATTTTACAAAACACACAAACTGTTTTTTCTTTCTTTTTTTAAAAAAATGTGGATTGGCGCGTGTCCCTTTCGCATGGAATATACAAGTAGTATGGGATTTACAGCCCAGAATGGGACTCAGGATTAACCGTGCTGGCATTTTTTGGGCATATTCTTCCTTTTAATGAAAGAGCTTTCGCTGTTAATGAGGAATAATCGTTTGGCTAATGAGCTTTGAAACATTAAGAGAAAAGAGGTTTTTTTCCGTTAATCGCTGTGGTGCGACTGCATGGATGGATTACAAAAGACAGCAATAGGAACGCAGTACAAAGGGGGGGAACCTCTCCTGGAGTGGGAGAAGCACCGAGATGGGTGATGTGTCCCTGCGTCTTTCCTTCCTTCTCTCTCTTTCACTCTCTGCCAACTGCTATGGGTTTCCATAACTCCGCAATCAAAGTGGATGGTCGGGAAGGATTATTACAAAGAGTGAAGCCTCCGCTGCTAATGTCTCCAGTGTTTAATCATCATACAGTAGAATGGTTTTATGCATATTTCATTTGCATATCATTAAACTGTGTTAGCGAGTGGCATTCAGAGCCAGGAGAAGTACAAAGTTGGGGAGAGAGGGAAGAAAAAAAGGTCCCTATGATGCTTATCTTCAAACGGGGTACTTTTTCCATGATCTGTCTTCTACTTTTGCTAAAATCATTATGACTTGGAAACCTTTGAAGTTGGATACAACCTTGGATTCTTCTAATGCCTGCAGAGTGGTATATTTTTAAAAACAGCAGAAATGTTCCTGCACTAGACAATTAAAGGAATATAAACTCCAGTGGGTTGAAACTAGTAGCTCTTTGGGGAATGCAGTGGCAGAGGCTTCTACAAATACCAACACTTAAAAAAAATTAAAAAGAGCATCATATTAAAGCAAAGAAAACGAAGACTCCAATATTAACATGTGGATTATATTTGTTTCTTTTGGGGGGTAATGAACTAAACAGAATGAAGAAGCCATCGGTAATTTATCCCTTCATTAATGAACAGTCACCTTTTGTGCGTGTTTGTTTTTTGTCCTTTCTTTTTGAAGAGGGATGTTGTCACTTTTAAAGTGATTAGTCAATTATTCTGTAGCTTTGATTTTTTCCCCTGCACCCGACAGGAAAGAAAGGTGGTGGTTAGGGAATATGTGTGTATTGGGGGGATTTGTGGGGAGAGAAGGAATACAGTGAGTTCTTTGTAGATCCAATACATGCACAACATATTAATTGGGAGCTTTTAAAGCTCCCTCAATAGGCTATTTCATTCCTGGAAAAGTAGCAGCTGGTTAGCCACTGTTAGTGACTCTTCAAATAACACTTTAAGTATTTTTATTCTGTCGCTGTTGTTATTGTTGCTTTGTTTTGTTTTTCCTCAGTCAAGATGAGAATATAATGTCACCTCTTCTTTATTGAGTGTCTTCTCTCCTCCATCTTTTTCCCTTACAATTTCCAAACTGTAAAACGATGTTGCTTAATATTGAATTCTGGTGCACAGTCTAACTGGCACAAGTTGATTTGGAAATGAGATGCTGTTTTATATTCAAATTATCCCCGCTCCTCCCTTATCCTCTAAAGCTTTGTCTCTGCTATGAATATTCAGATGAGGCATGATGTGATTACACTGTACAATTACTCCTATCCATGGTGGTGGCAGGGGCTGCTGGGGAGGCAGAGAGCCAGACAGCCTCCAAGCCAATACGGAGTTTGTTTTCGGTATTTTTCCTATCTCCTTGGCGCTGCAGCACATGCAGATGTCGCTGTTGTTCTTTATAAAGCTCTAATGATATGCAAAAGCATAACTACTCGGTTTGGATGCAAAGCATCAATGAAATATTATGGATGTCTTTAAGAAGGGGAAAGAAAATCCTGACTGAAGGAATGTCCACATAAATTATTTTTATTTAAATCAATTCAAAGGATGGGGTGAGAGCAAGTCAGAAGGAGTTACATGGAAAACATGCATAATATTAATATGCATAAAGAGTTCCAACCGTGGAGAAGAAGCTCCTCACTACAGCTCATGGGACAAACTGGTTCATTAGGAGATAGCTCAGAGCGACTACAGCATTTTGCTATTTCAATTTTTTCCTTATTTTAAATGAAGAGTAAGACAGATGTGTTTTCTTTGCATGGCAGAATCGAGATGGATCCAATCTGTGAAATTTGCTACCCAAATAGTATTTTAATGGAAACCGGAATTAAATAAGGGCATGGATATGGAAGGGAGGGGAGAAGAGAGAATATACGAAGAGGAGTATATTCAGAGCCACAGCATAATATTTCGTAGTACAGGAGGTTTTCAGAAACCATCTTTGCTTCTTCATTGGTCTCAGATGGGGCTCCCATTACAGGGAGCTATCAGGGTTTGCCAAGATGAGCACCGAGACAGGCCCTTCTAGGTCTGAGGCTGAGGAAAGCAGCGGCAACTTGGTGCCTGCCCCCCGCAGCTGTCTACAGCTCGGAAGCCAAAAGCACAGCTACTCCTAATTTGGGGATGCAGTAGAGTGCCTCCTGGTCCAGGTATTTGTGACAGAGGGAATTCTTGGTGCTATCATAGTATATGTTGCTAAAGAGCAGGTGGAATCATCTGGGTGCTTAAGCAGGCCTGATAATGTTGGTGCTGGTTAATTCTCAGAGTAAAGATTACTGTGGTTTTCTAACATTTTCAGGATGTGAAAATTACCAGTGTGGATTAATGCATGTTTATGATGAATAGAGATGAACAAATAGTGAATGAACCTATTGGGTGGATTCAGAACTGATATAATATTTGGAATATTACTAATGGCCTCAAAGAATTCATAAAGAAAAACAAAGCAAGAAGCAGCAGTCAGAAAAAAAGAGATTTCATTACTTCCCTTAGTCAGGTGGACATAGTTCAAATTACTTTAATAATTCAGGTTAAAACAATTTTATACCTCTGTTTAAATTACCTAGAGACAGAGACAGTTTCGCTCTGGTTTGTATACCAGCACAGATTTCTATTTGATGGCATAATGTTGACTTGAAACTGTCCTCTGTTTATATATGAGCATGTAAGCATGTTCTAAATTCTGTTGCTCTTCGCCCAAACTTCCATTTATGAGTGTCCTTTATAACACACCCTCAATTGTTACATGCTTCTTAACTGGTACAGTGTACCAAACTACAGAGTACAATGAATTAATGTGGAGAATGGCTATTTAATCTGAATCAGGCCTGTAACTTCTTATCTTTTCTATCTCTGTTGACAGAATTATGGGTATTAAATTTTGAAACAATGCATGTAAAGAATTTAGCACAGTATTTCCATATAATAAGCACTAATAATGTTACATTTTATTGTTGCTATATTATTATTATTTCAGTGTATTGGTTAGTATTAGAGAGAAATAAGGTAAAGGAAATGAAATTCAGTCTTTACTGCTACTACTAAATAGCAATGCAGGTAAAAGATTTAGTGAGAAAGCATTAAATAGGTATCTATGGTAGATAGATTACAAATTATAAATAATCAAAAGTCAAACTACAGCTCATATTAATGCAGTTCATGATATACCCATGAAAGTGTTCCTTTAAAAATGTACGTGTAATTCTGAAATGATGATCATGTTGCATAATATCTAAGTCTAATAAGAGAGTCCTATCCTGTTTGCGGTGGAGGGCTATGGGAACTAAGAGGAGAGCTGTAGAACTGAGAGGTGCTCATTAGTTACCAAATTGATAGGGCAATGCCAACTTTCAGTCTTTTTTATTTAAAATTATTTTTTAGCATATATTTTTTTATTTATTATATATTTTTTGCGGTATGCGGGCCTCTCACTGTTGTGGCCTCTCCCGTTGCGGAGCACAGGCTGCAGACGCGCAGGCCCAGCGGCCATGGCTCACTGGCCCAAGCCGCTCCGTGGCATGTGGGATCTTCCTGGACCGGGGCACAAACCCCTGTCCCCTGCATCGGCAGGTGGACTCTCAACCACTGAGCCACGAGGGAAGCCCAGCATATATATTTTTTAATTAATTAATTTTATTTTTGGCCGCATTGGGTGTTCATTGCTGCGTGCGGGCTTTCTCTAGTCGCGGCGAGCGGGGGCTACTCTTCGTTGCGATGAGTGGGCTTCTCATTGCAGTGGCTTCTCTTGTTGCGGAGCACAGGCTCTAGGCACGCCAGCTTCGGTCATTGTGGCATGCAGGCTAGTGTGGCTCGTGGGCTCTAGAGTGTAGTTGTGGCACACGGGATTAGTTGCTCCACGGCATGTGGGATATTCCCGGACCAGGGCTTGAACCTGTGTCCCCTGCATTGGCAGGTGGATTCTTAACCACTGCGCCACCAGGGAAGTCCCTCAGTCTTTTTTTAAAAAAGGTATTTCTGAATAGGTAATACGTTAACTATTTTTCAGAATTGATAATTTAATGTAGAAAGCAAAACGTCTCCTTCCTGCTCCTCTTCTGGCCATGATTTTCTAACCTCACCCCCAAATTGGTAATCAGTTACTGGTTTCTCGTTTATCCTTCCAGATATTGATATATTATACTCAGATATGTTTTCCCTCCCATTTTTTTACACAAATGGTAGCTTTTACAAGGAATCCTTATAATTTTCTGCAAATGCAATGAACTAATCTGTAAATAGATAGCTTAAGTCTTCATTTCCAGTAACCATGTCCACTAATTTTTGTCTTTAACTTGGTAAGGACATCTAGAACAATGTTGAATAGAAGTGGTGAGTGGTGAAAGTGAACATTCTTGCCTTGCTTCCAATCTTAGGAGACATCATTGCCTTGTTCCTGAATTTAGGAGAGAAGGAATTCAGTCTTTCATCATTAAGAAAGATGCCCTTTATCAAGTGGAAGAGGGATCCTTCTATTCTCAGTTGCTAAGAATTTTTTTTTAAATGGTTGTTAAATTTTGTCAAATGCCTTTTCTGCCTCTATTGAAATAAGTAATAGTTCAAAGTTGTTGTCATGGTGAATTACAATGACCGATCTTCATTGTGTTAAACCAACCTTGCAATCCGTGAAAACCCCACTTGCTCATGATGTATTTATCTTTTTATACATTGCAACATTTTACCCATTAATATCTTGTTAAGGGTTTTTGAACTCATGTTCACGAGAGAGAGTGTTCTATAATTCTCTTTTCTTGAAATGACTTAGGTATTATTATCAGGGTCTTCGTGGCTTTAAGGACTGAGTTGGAGAGTGTCCCCTGCCTCTATACTCTGAAGAAGTTTGTGTAAGATTGTCATTGTTTTGTCCTTAAACATTGGATAGAATACACCAGTGAAGCTATAGGTCTAAAAACTGTGGGCAGTTTTTCAATTATAAATTCAATATTTAAGAAAATGATCTAGGAGTATTCAAATTTTTAATTTCTTGTGTCCATTTTAGTAGGCTGTGTTTTTCAAGGAATTTGTCCATTTCATCTTAGTTATCGGATTGATTAGAACAAGTTGTTCAATATCTTATTATTCTACTTTTTGTCTCTCAAAACTTTAGTAATGTCCCCTCTTTCATTTGTGATATTAGTGATTTGTGTTTTCTTTTTTCTTGATCGTTCTTTTAAAAATCAATTTTATTAAACTTTTGAAGAATCAAATTCTATATGTTGATCTTCTTTTGATTTCTACTCTTAATTTTATAATTTCCTTTCTTTTACTTACTTTGGGTTTGATTTGCTTCTCTTTTTCTAGGTTCACAAGGTCGAATCTTAGATAATTAATTTTACACTTTTCTTTTCTAAAATAGATGTGTAGATCTATACATCTCCCTCTAAGGACTGCTTTAGTTGTATCCCATATACTTTCATAGGATGGGTATTCATTATCATTTATTTGTGATTTGTGATGTCTTCTTGGACATGTATTGTTTAGAAGTGTGTTGTTTAATTTCCAAACATTCAGTTATTTTTCTGGGTATCTTATTACTATGAATTCCTAATTTAATACCACTGTATTCAGAGAATATATTCTGTGTAATTTCAATTCAAGATTTGTTTTATGGCCCAACATACGGTCTATTTCTTTGAAATGCTGTGTGCACTTGAGAAAAATGAATATTCTGCTGCTGTTGATTTCCTCTATTATACAGCTAATTTCTATCTAGTTCATTTCTGTCCTTATTATTTTCTTCCTTCTATTTTCTTTGGGTTTCCTTTTCTATTCTATTTCTAATTTCTTGATAAGGTATTTGTATCACTGACTTTTAACCTCTTTTTCTTTTTAAACATTCCTTTAAAGGCTATACATTTTCCTCTAAGCATAGCTTTAGATATAACCCCTAGCTTTTCATATGTCATATATTCATTATTATTTGATTCAAAATATTTTCTAATTTCCTCTTTGCAACATAGTTTTTTAGAAGTATATGGCTTAAGTTCCACACCTTTGGGGATTCACGAAACTTTTAGTTATCTTAGTGTTATTGATTTTTAGTTTCTTGTCAGTGCTTTCCAGATCTCTGTGGTCAGTCTACTCTGAATGATTTAAATCTGACTATTTTTGAGAGTTGTATTATGGTCAATTTTTTTTTGACTTAATACCATTTATTTGGGTCCCTGATTCTCATCATATGTTTAGAAAATTGTTGAGATCCCTTCTCAGACAACCTACCAGATAGTTCCTATTTGATGTACATGATTGCTGTAGCACTAAATCCCCAGGGTGGCCAGGCACAGAAAAGACAGTTGTCTTTTTCCTTCTCAAGGTGTCTGAAATGTCTTTTTCTTCCCCACGGGGAAAGCACCTTCTCATGGCTTTGTCTGCCTTCGCTGCATGCTGGTTCCTCAGGTTCCAAGGGAGACTGTGGTGAGTGCACTGAGGCACGAGAACTAGGCTCTTATGTGTTGCCCTGAAGCAACAACACAGCACTTCTCTGAGCTGCAGAAGTATAAATAAAATAAAAATACACAGTCCAAAGGGATATTATGGTCAATTTTGGTAAATGTCCACTTGAAAAGAATGAATCCTGAGATTGTTAGGTGCAGTGTTCTATGTATAACTAAGTTATGTTGGATAATTATGTTGTTGAGTTCATCTATATTCTTACTAATTTTTTTGTCTGCTTGTATACTTGTTTTATTTGTTACCACAAGCGAGGTGTGTTAAAAGTGTGTTAAAGTCTTACACCATGATGTGAATTTGTGTACATATTTTTTAGTTTTGTCAATTTTTGCTTTATATATTTTGTGGCTATGTTATTAAGTGGACACAAATTAAGAAATTATATTGTGTTGGATTGACTCTTTAAAAATTATTCCATATACATCTTTATCTCTTGCCTTAAAATCTATTTTGTTTAATGTTATTACAGTTGTTCTAGTCATATTTTGGTATAGGTGGGTTATTTTTTATCTTGTTATTTCAACTTTACCTGTTTTTAGTTAGACTTTATCTTTTATCCACTCTTACAATTTTGACTTTTAACTGGAGAACTGAGTCAACTGATATTTAAAGCAGTTACTTATACATTTAAAATTATATACATATTACTTTATTGTTTCCTATTTTACCTGATTTATATTGTTTCATTCCTTTTTTTTTGCATTCTTTGAGATTAATCAAGTATTTTTGTTATTCCACTTTCTTCTCTATTAGCTTGTTAATAATACATTATTTTACTATTAAGTGTTACCCTAAATATGACAACATGCACCTCTGACTTACTATAATCTATTAATTACAAATTAGTACTTTTACCACTTCCCAGATGATACTAGAACCTTAGATTAGATTCATTTTGTTGACCCTCTACCACCCTTCATGTTATTGTTAACATGCATTTTATTGTTTATATATTTTAAACCTCACAAGATGTTTTCTTTTTTTCTTTTTAATGTATAGTTAAGATTCATTCTGACTTACTAACATATGTACCTTGTGCATTGATCTTTGTTTTTTCCTCTATTTCCATGTTTTTTTCTGGGGTTGCTTTTCTTCTTTCTAAAGAATTCCCTTCCTTTTTTTTTGTTGTTGTTGTTTGTTTGTTTTTTTAGGTGAGGTGTGCTGATGCTAAGTTCTCTCCGTTTTTGTTTGTCTATAAAGTTGTTTCATCTTGTTTTGAATTATATTTTCACTGAGTATTGAATTCCAGATTGGCAATTATTTCCTTTCAGCATATTAAAGCTGTCATTCCATTGGCTTTTGGTCTCCATAATTTCTGTCGAGAAATCAGCTGTTAGTCTTACTATTGCTTCTATAAAATAACGTCTTTCTTTACCTTCTTTTAAGATTCTTCTCCTCAGTTTTCATTTTCAGCAGTCCTATTGATGTGCCTAGGTGTGCTTTTCTTTGTATTTATCCTGCTTGAGGTATCTGTGGCTTGATATCTTTCCACCCTTTTGGAAATTATTATCAGTTGGAATATTATTTTTATTACAATCTCTCTTTTCCTTGTAGGGTTCCAATTACACATATGTTAGATATTTTCACCATATCTCATATGTATTTTATGCTGTTCATTTTCCACCCTTTTAGCTCTTCCTGCTTTGGCTTGAATATTTTTTACTGATCTATCATATAATAATCCTCTCTTCATCTGTTTCCAACCTGTGCTGTTAAATGTATTTATAGATGCCTTAATTTCAGTTATTGCATTTTCAGTTCTAGAATATTCATTTGATTTTTTTTGTGAGTTGCAGTTTTTTTGTTCTTCAAAATATTATCAGTTTGGAGTTTAGGAGTTATTTCTGATACCTCCAATATCTGGTTTACTCTGTGTCTGTTTCTACTGTACACTTTTTTTTCTCCCTTCGGTCCTGTTTCTTGATATTCCTGGAAAGTATAGAATGGGTGCCAGATATTGTGTGTGAAAATTTTAAAGGCTTCAAATGGTCATAGCTTTCTCTGAATAAAATGTACCCTATCATCTGGGAAGCAGTAGGACAGAAAAAGTACAAATCACCCCAATCTAATAAAAGAGTAAGTTAATTTAAAGCTAGACATAGTCTTTGTAAGGCTCTGATTACATCTAGCTCACTTTATCTCCCAGGTCCCATTTCCTCCTGAACTCCAATTTTTGTCTTCCCATCACTGTAAGAATGCTGAAAGCTCCATTTGGCTTTCATCAGCTTTCTGCTCTGCTTCTTAGCCTCTTATCTAAGCAAGGAAAATTGAAAGTCTGAGCTAAACTGTGACTACAGAAGCTCTCTGAAATAATTCCATCAAAAAAGGAAGTGAAGACATTTGTTCTTTGTAAACCTGTATTTATTCCTAGTGATCAAAATTCCCTTTCCCAAGTGTTTACAAAAATAATTTTTAAATAACTGATTTTAAAATCAACAAAACATTTCTAGAAAATTGGGAAAATTTCCCCTCTTATTCAGGCTTCGAGCACATCTCCCAATATGTATATTTTCTCAAAAACATCTGTAGTTCTTCAAGCTCAACTGCAAATTCTCATAGCACCTCTTAAAGTAATATATCTGGGATATGAGACTTGAATTCCAACAATTAGTGCTCTCTTTTAATCTTTTTACCTGATCTTGGGATACACCCCTCAATAACAGATTTATTTTCTTCTTCCTTGTCTGAAAATCTTTTTATTGACAGAGAAGGTAGAGTAAAAGAATTTAGAGAATAATTCTCTCTCTCTCTCCATCTATTCCTCTTACTCTCTCTTTTAGTAATTTCTTAACAGAAGATTAAAATCCTGCAGCAAGTCTCTCTCTTTTACTTTCCCCTAGAAGCAAGTCTCAAATTATCTCCTTTATATGTTCCTCCTTATATCTTTTATACACAATCAATTATCTAAATTTAATCAAACAGATCCCTGTGAAATCACACTGCTCTTTACTTATCCCCCCTCCTTTTTTGCCTGAGAATTTCTTTATTTTATCTACTAGCTGAAGTTCCTACCAATACACTTACTATGTGGCAGATACAGTGAAAGAGACACACACTCCTGCCTTATTGCAATACAAGCAATAAACCAATTACAAAACAATGTGTTATGTGTTAGGTGCAATTTTAATGTTATTTTGGAGGGCCTCCTTATTTTTCTTGAGCTAACTTTTTAGAGATGATGCTCATAAAATTATATTTATCCTTAATGTAAATATTTAAAAATCTGCCTTTCTGATGTCTAGGATAACACTGTTTGAAAGAACTTTGGCAATAATGGAAATATTATGTCCAAAAGGGTAGCTGCTAGCTAGTACAACTGAGAAACTGATCTTTAATTTTATTAAATTTTAACTAATTTTAATTTAATGGACTAACTTATTGGACAGGTAGCTATAGGGTATATGTCTGATTATGTTCAATATTCACCATTCCTGGCTCTTTTAAGCTCTAATATTAAATGACTACTTTCTTCCAGGGTGCTAATTTTTTTTTCTACCTCTCTGAGAAGTTCTCACTTGTTGAGCAAATTTAGGCTCATATAATTAGTTTTCCTATCATTTCTTCCAACTACTGAGGATGCAAATTACTAGCAAGGCCAACCATGAATCTATCAGAAATTTTACTTTTAGTGGCATGAGACTTTGAAAATGGATTTGAATAGTTGACTCCATATGATCATTATATCATGAGTTTATATTTTTTAGCATCTAAATCAGGATTGCTATATATATTCTTCATTTGGCCTCGCAAATTGTAGAATATCCACCCTAAGCACTTACTTCTGATTCCTATTTTTAAGCTTATCCAGATGCTTTCTACCATGTTTTCACTCAAATTCCACCCCCTGTTGACATAATAGTCAATAACGAGTGCTATATCTAGAGTCAGGAATGCAGTTTATGATCATGGAAGATACTGCAACCAATTGGCCAACTTAGGGATTAAGAACATGACTTTTAACTCATTATTATAATGCTCGTATATGCTTCTTTATGTGTGCAGATACATTCATACATAATATATGTATTTCATAACTTTGTGTGAAAGAGAAATAATCAGAAGGTTAATAAACATAGTGAGTGAGGTATAAGGAATTTAGTTTTATTAAGTGAAAGATGTCCTATACATCTTTATAGAATTACCAGAGAAGATTTAAGTTTATATTGGGTTTTTAGAAAAAAAATAGAATAATACTATTTTAATAGAGAGAATCTGATGTTATGTTGTCTGAAAATGAATGATAGGTAATACAGAAATATCATATGACCTCTCATAATATTTTTCAAATCTGAGTATTGCACAGTAATGTGTTCACTGCATACATAAAATATATGAGCTGATTTATAGGTGGGTACCTAAATTTTTTTCTAATGAAATATGTCTGGTTTTCCATATTTTAGTGGACATTAATGTGTAGGGATAATAGTTCAGGCTTTGGATTAACAGAAACCTAGGGATTCCGTAATGTATAGCTCTTACAATGGTTCCTGACCTCAAAAATAAGTTAGCAGCCAGGATTTCCCTGGCGGTCCAGTGGTTAAGACTTTGCCTTCCAATGCAGGGGGCGAAGGTTCAATCCCTGGTTGGGGAGCTAAGATCCCACATGCCTCAGGGCCAAAAAACCAAAAGAACAGAACAGAAGCAATATTGTAACAAATTCAATAAAGACTTTAAAAATGGTCTGTATCAAAAAATCTTTAAAAAAAAGTTAGTAGCCTTCTCATGATGTCTTTTTGGCAATTATTTCAAGAGATTGTAGGTGTCAGTCAACATTATTTAAGAGTACCCTCCTTTAAAGACTTTAATACTAAAAAATTTAAGATTCAAAACAGATAATTAGGGATTTAGTCACATTACAAACTAATTCTTGACTTTGCTATAGGCTCTATCCAGAAATCATAAGCTCTTTTATATATTTAAAATGGTATTATCTTTTTTAAAAATTTAAATTACTTATAACTTTTCAGAAAACCTTTTTTTTTTACACAGAGCATGATATACCTATATTTGGGATAAAAATGCCATAACTATTGACAAGGTTATAATAGTACTTTGAATTCATTACTATTATTACAATTATACCTTACATTTATCTAGGACTTTACAATGTACAAAGCACTTTCACATATACTGCTGCTTTTAAAAGAAAGGCACCATAAGAACATGAACTGATGCTATTTATTTTTCAATGAATAGTGGTACTTTTAAAACAGAAAAAGAAATAACGCCTATCATTTTTATAGTACAAAAACAGCACCTTTTTTTTTTTGCTCAGCTTCTCAAAAGGCAATTAAGGCAAAGCACAGGCTTTGGAGTCAATAACACCTATGTTGGAATCCTAGTTTGATTTACTTACTAGCTATGTAACCTTAAGTAAGCTACTTAACCTGCATATGTTTAGTTTTCCTCATCTGTGAATTGGAAATTCTGACCTCATAGAGTAAGATGAAGGGAAAAAGTTTACATATCCTAAAGCAAAATACTTAGTGTATAGTAGGAACTCAATAATAACAATAATAATATAATTATTATGATTAAAATGATCTATTCTTTCTCATTGACCTTCATAACATTTCAATACACCTTAATATGCAAAGGAAATAATTAGATATGAGACAATGACTGGTCAAATATGATAGATCAAGTTAGGAAGAAAGGTAGAAGTTAAAGTCTGTTTCAGAAGCAAATTAGACAGTACAACCAGGGGAAATGGAACTCATTAGGGAATCTAAGATTTCACCTAGGCAGGTTCAAATTTATGATGCTTAAATAGGGTAGAAAGTTACATGGAGAGCATCACAGGCAATTCTGTTTTAGGAAAAATAAAATGGAAGCACATTTGTGCTGTGAATGTCTAATGAAATAAGAAAATGGAATGGTATCTATGAAATAAGGGAAAGTATCATATAAAATGGAGTGGGGTACAGGCAACATGAAGCTGGAATAATTTCACTTGTATAAGCAAATTAGCTCACTTAGATTGATCATAGGTATTACAAGAACAAGGATAAAAACTTGACCCACACAATTTTGCATTAAAAATCCTCTCTGCTCCAGAGTAAAAAGACCCTGTAAGTCTCTTCACAAATGTGTGCTGTCAGTTACACAAGGAGCCTCAGTTAAAAGTGTTTATTGCTTAAAGTAACCCATCACTATTATTATATAAACAACTGAAATTACGTTTCCTGTTTACATAAAATTTATACCATCTTTGCATTAACAACATTCACTCATTTTGATTTTGTCTTGATGTTCTTCTTTAGAGTGGAACAATTAGAGAATTAACAATTATTTGATGGCCCATTATATACGTGTTTATATAAACTATATAATTTTTATTATTCTCTTATTACAGATAAGAAAGGCTAGATGATAAATCTAAAGTAATAGCTAATACATGGTAGAAGTAGCATATAAATCAAGTTTTTAAAACTTGTAAACAAATGTTCTACCCCTATACTCCTCATGCTTTTTCCAAATCAAATATACTGGGTTCTAGTAGAACATTTAGAATGTATTCTAAGTGAAAGGCAGTGTATTAAAGAAATGCAGAACTGAGTTAGTGCCATGGGATAATACATGTACCTGATTAGTGGTAAGCACTGAAGAAACATTTGTTCTGGCATTCCCCAATTCATCCTCCCTGCCTGCCCCCAAGGCAGTTCCTGATTTTTAAGAGTTCATAAATTATATTGAAATATTATAGAAAAATAATAGGAGCTTGCTTGAAAACATGTTAACAGCTGTGCAGTGCACACAATAAACCCCCAATAAATGTCTGCCTTATCTGATTTTTAAAAATGAGTCATTAAATGTTGAAAATCATTTCATGGCACAGAAAGCAAATCAAGCCAACACACAAAAATAAAGTACACAGTTACAAAGAAGATGAGAACACTAAGGTGCTGGTATACTATCACTGACTATCTTTTATGATTCCCTTAGACAAAGATGTCAGAGCAGAGAGGGAACCATATTTGCTCACTGTAAGTATATATTTAGTCTACAGATTTAAAGGCTGTTTTGCACACTGGGTCTGTAGAGAGACAGGTGATTGCTCTCTGTCACAGTTCCAAAGTCCACCCTCTTTACCTCATCAGTATGCAGCTTGGTAGGGGTAAGGGTGAGGGAAGAGTTATATTGTGTTCCCAGGAGCAAGGGGCTGTTTTCCTGCCTGTCATTCCACCAACCTCCCAGAATAAATTGCTACTTAGAAAAAGGGAAGTCAAACATTTATGAAACATATTGCTATTTAGGAAAAAAAAAAGAATTGTTTTGCAAATAGCAGCACTATTAAAAGAAGGAAGAGAGAATAGCATCAGTCATTTTATATTACATATAAGCAGTTTATTAAAGAATTAAATATTTATAGACTATACAGCAAGGCAGGCGATGAGTCGCAAACAGCTTGCTGAGAAGTACATTATAAAACAATGAGTCTGTCAGTGATTGATAAAGAATGGAGAGTGAAAATGCTTTATAAAATCCCTAAGTTAGCTATGAATTTCAGACTAGCAAAATAGGACACAGTAGCCAGCAGTGTCACACCAACTCAAGCTGTTGTGTATGCTAAAGGCCTTGAGCGAACAAAATGTATACTTCTGCTTTGATCTTTTCACCAATATAGGGGAAAGGACTGCAAAGCACACAGAACTCCTGGGCAACGGCTTTATGGATATTCAGTTCCAAATTAATAGATGTTAGACCTAGATACCCACATAACTCACCTCATTTTCTTCTGACTCTTCTTGTTAGGTAGATAAGGCTATAGAATTTCAAAGAAAGATATTCCTCCTTTCGTTACAGAATTATATACGAGACATCAGATCACCTAACCTAATCCCCTTAGAGAGGAGGTAACAGAGTTGTAAAATGGTTAAGTGATCCATCCAATTTCACACAGCTAGTTAATAACAGAATCAGGATTAAAACTTTGGCCTCCTATCTCCTAGATCAGTATTCTTTCCATAGCATCATCTTCTTTTCCCAATCACTTTTTTTAAATTGAAGTAGTTGATTTACAATATCATATATTTCAGGTGTACAAAATTTTTTAAGATTACATTTACAGTTATAGTTTATATTGGCTATATTCCCTGTGGTGTACAATACACCCTTGTAGCTTATTTATTTTATACACAGTAGTTTGTACCTCTTAGTCCCCTACCCCTATCTTGCCCCTCCTCTCTTTCCTCTTCCCACTGGTAACCACTAGTTTGTTTTTCTATATCTATATTCCAATCCCTTCTTAAAATTAGAATTATGAACTCTTTCTGTCCATAAAATCATTCCTCCAGTTAGAAATTGTGAGTTCTTTCTCTCATAAAATTATATTTCAATCCAGTTTGGACAATGGTTTTGGGAAAAGAGAAAAAAGCTTTAAGAGGATAAAACTTTATATATTCTTTGAGAGAAATGGACAATTTAATCTACTTCTCCAAAGTCATTCTAGAGTTTGAGATAATAGGATGCTATTAATGAAATGTTGGCTCTTTCTTGGATAAATTGATGATATGGCATTCTTTCATGTACTAACTAGCTGGGAGGATGAATTATTTTCATCCTTTATGAGAGTGACTGGTTCAGACCTAAAGGTGTTCATAATTTTAAATGCCAGAGGAAGTCATCTCTTCCCGACTTTGTGAAAGTCATGAGACTATATGTTCTGGATACACTAATTTGGAATTCTATTCTCTGCCTTCAGATTTAAACAATCATTTGGTTTCTATATAATTGAGCTTGAAGTTCTACTTGCTGTCTTCAGATTGGACAGCAGACAAATTGTGAGTCAAATAAAATTATGGATCAAATCCTTTGTGCCTATATGGAAGCCAAAGCACTACGTAGTTTGGTTGTAAACACTGAACCACTGATGCCTCTGCCTATAACCCTGTCGCCATTTAAAAAATAAGTATAGTAATATCTGAATTTCTATGAAGTTATATCACACAGAGAAAATCCACTGAATTATATTAGATGCTTTCTTTATAAAGCATGATTCAGAGGCTTCTTCATAAGAAAGAATAACTCAACTATTTTTGGTATTCAAGTTCCCTCATTCTCCCTATTCTCAATACAGAAAAACAACTATATTTATATCTCAAAATTTGTCTATGATAAAAAACAATGATATACAGGATAAAATGAACACTTAGTTGGTATTGTAATTGAACATAACTAAAAACAATGTTTGGTTAACAGTTGGGAATAACTTTATCTTTCAAGTAGGAATAAAGATATCCATAAATTAAGGCAAATCACTCTAGAAAACAACAAAAGCCATTTTCCCTTCCAAAGGTTTCCTAATATGGGAGGTACTAGGAAATTCAATTTACCTTGTGGATACTAGGTATGAATGAGTGTATATGTAGTTATAATGCTATTTTAAATGTATCTAAAAAGTTAGCTCAATTGGTTAGATAAAGTAAAAATGTAATTCAAAATTAACTTCTGTCAGAACTGGATCTACAGGCTGAGGAGACAAAAAAAATGCATGGCAGAAACAAAACTGCGAAAAACATTAACTAGGGTGATTCAACGTTTAGATTCCAAAAAATGATCCATTATGTTAATGAGTACTTTTCTTCTTAAGTGGTTACTAAGTGTTCTCTGAAGAGTTTGGCTCAGTGTGTCCCAGCAGCCACAACTGTAATTAAATTAAAATACTGGCATTGAAATCCATGTGAATAAATCCACAAAGGGGCTTTTTGCATGAAACTATAGGGCATTCATGCTTGATATTCCATGCGTAGTTCTGGAACCTTAAAAAAACAACACTATAGGTCACTAAAAGTCAATGGGGTTAGGGAATGGCGAGACAAACTTGAAATGGTTAGGATGCCTCGCTCTGGAAAGCTGAGAATAATAAAGGTTCTAACAGGATGAAAACTGATTTACGTTTATCCTAGAATTAGGGGCATCTCTTGAAGTTTGAAAGTGGTAAACCTAGAACACACATGATGAAATGAAACAGGATTACTTGACATAACAAAGTAAAGTTTCAGAAATTGTTACTTCAATAAAAAAATAAATAGGTTTTGAAACAATCTAAAGAAATAAACGGATGTGAGATTCATAATACATTATTAAAGGGAAACTGGGATGTTTTCCTGATTGGTAACATAACAGTCCACGCTTCAATCCTTCTGTTACTAGGAGTCAGAATCCTATGATATTTTCTGTATGGCAGTTATATGTTGTTATAAATGTTAATTGTCTTCATTTTCAATGGGAGGAAAGTAAGTATGATTAAGTGCACTTAATCAATGCAAAATTTAACAAGGCAAAATCTAACAGCTTTAAAGAAATCAAGGTCGAAGATTAGGAGGATGTTACTTTGTGACTCACACAGTAATAAACCATGCTGTTAAGATCTATATCAATAGTCTTAAAAGTAAAAACTCTATTGCAGAAAATAATAGCTAAAAGCTGTTGCTATTTGGTACCGTTCTGAAGGAATTTATTAGGACTCAGATTCTGTATTTCCTTCCACACTTCCAAACCACAAGGGCAACTAATATTCATTTGTGTATAGTCTTGAAAACTAATCCCAAAATGAGTAACAGGGTTGAAAACCAGCTCTTTTACCATCTTGGACCCAAGGTATAAAGATCCATTAGGAAAGGTGATGTGTTAATGAAGACAGTAAATTAGTAGGTTTGAGAACCAATTTCTTGTGTCTTAAGGGTTTTCAGCTCAATGTGACAAAGATAAATTCACTACCACGAAAATAAAAAGCACAAACTAAAACTGTAATTGTAGGCGCTGTTATTATAAGCTCTCAAAGCCAACTGTTAAACCACTAGATAAGCCAAATGTTCATAGACAACTGAAGACCATAGATTTTTTCCCTTTGTTTTCTATTTGTTTTCCTCATTTTGCCCTTTAAGGCAAGGCTGTACTTGCTTCTTTGTCCCTAGGGAAAATTGGGTATAAGGATAAAGCTATTGTTTCTGAAGAATGACCACCAATGTCAAGTTTCTCCCTGTAAACTAAAACAGAGGGAACTGTCTCATTCCCAATAGGGTCTCAGAGAAAGCTATAGCATTAAAGCAGATAATTCCCATGTACACATGGTAAGAAGGGACAAGCTGTGTTTTATAGACTTAATCCTCAGAGAAAGATATGGATCCTCAGGCAATGTTTGCAAACAATGAACAATAGGTTCCATGGGGTGAGTGTATTGGCCAAAATGGCCTATGTGTAAAGTGAGCACGAGCATGTTATTAACTGTTTGTGGGTGATGGTGTAAGGAGGCTTTGTGTGTGTGTGCCTGTTTATTTTTAAATACACCAAATTTGTAAAATATTGATAGAAATAATATCTGATAAAAAGGATTCTAAAAACTACCTTAATAATTGATAGATGATGTATGATAAGGAAAGTATAATTTAAGGAATTTAATACAAATGACAACAAAAATAACATAACTGTCATACAGACAATTACTGTTACTGTTATCCTTATCAAGAAAAAACAAGCCACTTTTCACCGTCTCCATGGCTATTATCAGGGTTTGCCTGGAATATCGCAAGAGCCTCCCAACTGGTCTTCTTGTTCCCACTGTTGCCTTTCCCCTCAGACAGTGTATTTCTTAGCATAATGGCCATAGAAATAAATCTGTTCATGTCATGTCTCTGCTTAAAAACTTTCAGTGAGGTCTCATTTCATTTCAAGTGAAAAACAAAGGTTTTATAGGGCTCTGCACAATCAGGTCCTCCACTAACCTCAAAGATCTCACCCACTACACTGCTTTCTCCGTTGTGCGCTTTACTCCTGCAAACTTGCCAGGTACACTCTTGCCCCATAGCCCATGCATAAGCCATGCCCTCCTCCTGTTATTCTAGTTATTTAGTTATTCTCACAGTTTACTCTTCACCTTCTTCAATGTCACCTTCTCAATGCAGTCTTTTCCTTGATACACTATTTTAAATCGACAATACTCCCCACCTCAGAATCATTCCATATCCTTCTTTATTGTTTTCTTTTTCTCGTGAATACTTACCTAACAAAAATATGATTTGCTTATCTAACTTATTCCTTGTCTCTCCTTACTAGGATATCAACTATGCAAGGACAGGAATTTTGTTTATTTTATTTACTGTCGTGTCGTGTACCTAGCAAATAATATGCACTCAATACATATCAACTTAATCAATGGAAGGCACTGTAGTATAGAGTTTAAGACTCTGAAGTTAGACTGCCAGGGCTCAGACTCTGGCTTAACCATAACCTCCCTCCATAAAACTTTAGTTTCTTTTCTATTAAAACGGGAAAAATTATAATTCTCACTTATAGTGTTCTTGTGGAAATTAAATGTTCATCTAAAAGCATTTAACAACTTTCTTAGATGACCAACGGAGTTACTGGTATCAGATTTGCCTTATGTTCATGCCCTGCTTGGTTCCTCCTCCCTAGGCTGTGGTCTGGAAAGTACCTCCAGACAGAAAGCTGGGGTGCTTGTGGGAAAACTGGACAAAATATATGAAACAACTTGTTTTAGACACTGGAGAAAAGGCAGCACAGGATTATGATCCCTGAGAGAAGGAAATAAATAAAACAAGCTCCACAATCTCCCCAGCTTTCTGTCTGGAGGCACTTTTCAGACCAAAGCCTAGGGAGATGGAACAAGCAGAGCATGGCAGTTTCATGTGGTTGAGGAAACAGAAACAAAAGTCTAGGAAAACTGAAGTACCTGGAATTTATACCCAAAAGGAGGGAGATGGAATGAGAAAGAAGTCCAAAAAGCTGCCTAGTGATATCCTAGCACAGTGGTTCTCAAACTTTTTGGTCTTAGAACCCCTTTACACTCTTAAAAATTGAGGACATCAAAGAGATTTTATGGGCTCCCCTGGTGGCACAGTGGTTGAGAGTCCGCCTGCCAATGTAGGGGACACGGGTTCGTGCCCCGGTCTGGGAAGATCCCACATGCCGCGGAGCGGCTGGGCCTGTGAGCCATGGCCGCTGAGCCTGCGTGTCTGGAGCCTGTGCTCCGCGACGGGAGAGGCCACAACAGTGAGAGGCCCGCGTACCGAAAAAAAAAAAAAAAAAAAAAAGAGATTTTATTTCTGTGGATTATATTTATCAATATTTAGTGTATTAGAAATTAAAACTGGCAACTCTATAAATTATTTGTAATATTTGTTCATCAATTCATTTAAATATGAAAGCCACATATGTTAACATATTTTAATGAAAAATACATTTTATGAAAATAAAAACGTGATAGTAAGAATAGTAGCAACATTTAACTTTTTTTGGTAGTTCTCTTTATTTTCTGGCTTAAGAGAAGACATGTGGATTTTCATACCTGTTTCTGAGTTCATTTTTTTGCAACATCACATGTCATGTAGCCTCTGGAAAACTCTACTGTATACTACTAAGTGAATGAGAGTAGAAAGGCTAATAACATCTTAGTATAATTATAAAAATAGTTTTGAACTCATGGGCCCTGGTATTATAATAAAGTATAGCTATCCCTCAGTATCCACAAATGCTCAAGTCCTTTATACAAAATGGCATAGTACAGTCAGCTCTCTGTATCCGTGGGTTCTGCATCTGTGGATACAGAGGGACGACTGTAGTTCTAAACTTACAGATTCCTAAAAGATACTGAAGACTCCCATGGGGCTCTGGCCCACACTTTATGCCCTATAGTCTTTGGCCAAATACTATGCTGCATATGTATAGGGTGAAAATCCTCACGGCCAGGAAAAGAACTACCAAGAAACTCTAATTTCAACAATTCTCAAAGCTCACAGAAGATTGGAAAATATCTGAATTCTAACCAATAGTGTGGAGAAAGTTGTTGACCATGTAGGACATTCAGTAAAGCCCTCAGAAGGACCATGCCTTAGCTAGTAGTGGGCTAAACTTAAACTCTTGAGGAAACACTACTGTAGACTGACCAAAACAGCTTTTTAAAAATAAGCATCAAAAGCATCAAACTGATCCATAAGTAATTTAGCTGCCTCATAACACGTTAAGCACACTGTAGTTGAAGGCAATAAAATCCAGACTCAATAGTGTAAATCTTATCCAATTAAAAAAAAACAGATATGCAAAGAAGCAGGAAAATGTGACTCAATACCTAGAGAAAAATCAGTGTATAGAAGAGGACCTGGAAACAACAGAGATGACAATACATGAACCTTAAAGCAGCTATTGTTAATGTGTGCAAAGACTTAAAGAAAAAAGATGAACATAATGAGGAGAAAAATGGGAAAAATCAAAAAGAACCAAAGGGAAATTCTAGAGTTGTAAAACACAATATTCAAAATGAAAAATTCACTAGATGAGTGTAAAAGCAGAGTGACTGAAGACACAGCAGTAGAAACAATCCAAACTGAAGCACAGAGAAAATAGAAATGAGAAAAAATGAACAGAGCATTAATGACATGAGGGACAATATCACCTGATCTAACATATGTGCAGTTGGAGTTCCTGGAAAAGGGAGAGGCTCATAGAAATATTGAAATATTGGCTAAAAATTTTCCATAGTTGATGAAAAGTATAAAGCCACAGATTCAAAAAGCTCAATAAACGGAAGCATGATAAACTCAAAAACAAACCAAAGCAAAACATAACTGAATTGTCAAAAACACTGCAAGAATAAGAAAATCTTAAAAGTAACTAGGAAAAGAAGACACATTACAGACAAGCAAATAAAGACAGTAACAATTTCTGATTTCTCTTCAAAATCAAAGAAGCTATAAAAATGGGGTATCTTGGGAATTCCTTGGTGGTCCAGTAGTTAGGACTCCGCACTTCCACTGCCAAGGGCCTGGATTCAATCCCTGGTTGGGGAACTAAGATCCCACAGGCTGTGTGGCATGGCCAAAGAAAAGGGGGGGATATCTTCAGTGTGCTGGGGGGAGCCCTTAAACTTAGAATTCTATGTCTAGCAAAAATAGCCTTTAAATATGAAAGTAAAATAAAGACATCTGCAAATAAATAAAAGCTAAGGAATTCCATTCCCAGAAGACCTAAAATTAAAAAATATATATATTAAAGCAAGTTCTTTAGGAGAAGAAAAATCACAGAAGATGAAAATGTGAATCTACAGGGGAAAAAATGGAGAGTACAAGAAATAGTTTAAAATGTGGAATAAATATAACATTTTTTTCTTATTTTTTATCTCTTTAGAAGACAACTGACTTTTTAGAGCAGTAGTCAATAAACTGTGACTAAGAGCCAAATCTGTTCCTGTTTTGGAAAATAATGTTTTACTGCAAAACAGCCAAGCTCATTCTTTTACATATTGTGTATGGCTGATGGCTGAGTTGAGCATTTCAAACCATACGGCTCACCAAGCCAAAAATATTTACTATCTGGACCTTTATAGAAAATGTTTGCTGACCACTAGTTTAAAGCAAAACTAGTCTCATTGCATTGTGCACTTTGTAACTATGCAGGAGTAAAATGTTTGGTAACAGCAGCGTAAAGGTTAGGAAGAGAAACAGAAGTACACTGTTGTAAAATAGTTCTGTTATATAGGAAGTGGCAATCTTTTTACAGTAGACTGTAAAAAGTTAAAATGTGTATTATAACCCTAGAGCAACTACTAAAAAAATTAAACATATAAATTTGGCTAATGAGATAATACAGGAGATAAAACAGAAATACTGAAATAATCCAAAATAAGAATGGAAAAAAAAAGGGAAAAAAACAGATGAAACAGAATTATACTACAAGATAGTTGATTTAAATCACCTATACTGATAATATAAATTAAATTAAATGTAATATAAAAATAAATGTAAATGGTTAAACAATTAAAAGTCAGAGACTGTCAGAATGAATAAAAAAGCAAAACCTAACTATATGCTGCCTACAACAAATCTAACTCAAACACCAAGACATAGATTAAAAGGATGAAAAACTATAAAACATTCATATACTAATCATGAGAAAACTGGCATGGCTATGTTAATCATCAGGCAAAATGACACCAGGATAAAGAACATTACCAGAGACAAACAGGAGCATTTCATAACAATAAAAGGGTAAATTCATCAAGAAGACGTACAAATCCTAAATATATTTGTACCTGATAACAGAACCCTAACATAAAGGATGGACAAATTGATAAACCTGACATGAGAAACTGGCAAATACACAAGTATAAATTGATGATTTCCACACTCTTTTCTGTATATATAGATAGAACAAGTAGATTGAAAGTCAGCAAAGATATAGAAGAATAAAAAAGCCCTTAAAACACAGAGGTGCTCAATAAATAGTAGCTATTATTACTGTATTATAAACATAATTAATTATAGCTAAGGAAAATTTTAAATGTGATAGAAACCCCTGTTACCTAACTAGATGTAATAGGAGCCCCTTGTTACAGTGGTTCAGGGATACAAATTGCTAAAGAAGCAAATAGTCTATCAAAAGAGAAACTATACCATGTTTGGGGCTGGAAATAGCAGCATCACTGCCTGATAGCAATATCTCCAATCATAATACAGACTTTATAAAATTATAAAAGCAAAAACCTATGTATGATACTTTTATAATACTTAAGGTGTAACACTGAATCTTAGAAATCAGAGTTGAAAAGCAGTATTCAACTTTATAGATAGAGATTATGCAGCATGGTTTCTTACTCTGATGATGTCATTTAAACTTCAATAGTCAATTCTTGGTATCAAGTTATTAGCCAAATATCACATTCCTGTTATTTATTAAAAAAAATCAGCTTCAATGAGATATAATTTACGTATAGTAAAATTCATCTTTGTTTTGATTTTATTTTTACAAATAAATTACCACAAAGTAACATTATTCATCACCTCCCATAGTCACCATTATTTTTTGTAGTGAGAACAGTTGATATCTACTCTTTTAGCAAATTTTGATATACAGTATACTATTATTAACTATAGTCACTGTGCTGTACATTTGGTCTCCAGAACTAATTCATTTTATAACTGAATATTTGTACCCTTTGATAAGTGTCTCCCTTTTTCTCCTACCCCTAGTCTGTGGCAATCACCAGTCTACTCTCTGTTACTATGAGTTTGACTTAAAAAAAGATTCCATATATAAGTGAGATCATACAATATCTGTCTTTTTGTGTCTGGTTTATTTCACTTAGTATAATATCCTCCAGAATCATCCATGTTGTCACATGGCAAGATTTCTGTCTCTTTTAAGGTCGATAAAATTCACGCTTAAGTGTACAGTTCCATAAGTTTTGATCAATGTATTGAGTCACGAAATCACCACCACAATCAAGGTACATAATACTTCTATCACCCCTGAAAGTTCCTCATGACCCTATATAGTCAATCCTCTCTTCCCACTTCTGGCTTCTGGCAACTGTTGATCTGATTTCTGTCCCTATAGTTTTGCCTTTTCCAGGTTTTCACATTTTTTTTTGTAAATACTGAAGAGTGGGATTTCCAGGTCATCTATTAAAATATGTATTTAACTTTTCAACTGCAAATTGTTTTCCAAAGTGGATGTGCCATTTTGCATTTCCATCAGCGATGTATGGCAGTTCCAGTTGTTCTACATCCTTTCAGCAGTTAGGATTCTCATGGTTTGAAATTTTTTTCCAGACCTTTTATTAGATATAGTAGTGTTATAGCATTGTGGGTTTTAATTGACATTTCCCTAAGGACTAATGATGGTGAGCATTTTTTCCTATGGTTATTTGCCATCTGAATATCTACTTTGACAATGTGTCTGTTCAAATCTTTTTCCCATTTAAAAATTTGTGGGTTTTGCCTTTTTATTATTGAGTTGTTAGAGTTTTTATACGCTGTAGATAGGAGTCCTTTATCAGCTATGTGTTTTGAAAAGATTTTCTGTCAGTAGCTTCTCTTTTCATTTTCTTTTAACATTTTGAAGAGCAAGTTTAAAAAAAAATTTCATGAAATCCAATTCACCATTTTTCTTATGGTGTCTTTGTTTCCTTTTAAGGAAATCTTTGTCTAATATAAGGTCACAAAGATTTTCTTCTACATATTCCTCTATAAAATGTTTGCATAGGTATAAGATACGAGTCAAGGTTCATAGTATTCCTTTCTCCCTCCCTTCCTTTTTCCTTGCATATAGATACTTGACTGTTTCAGCATCATTTGTTGAAAGAGTATCAACTGACTATATACATATGGGATTCTTTCTGTACTCCATCCTGTTCCATTGATCTGTAGAGCTAACGGTATGTAAATATCACACTGTCTTGATTACTATTTACAACTTTGTAGCACCTCTTGAAATCAACTGATGTAAGCCCTCCAACTTTGTTCTTCTTCTGTTTCTTTGCTTTCCACATTAATTTGTCAATTTCTATGCTTAAAAAGCCTATTAGAATTCTTACTGGAATTGTGGCAAACCTATAGGTAAATATGGTACATCTCTATATTTAGTTTGGTCTTCTTTAATTTTTGTCAGCACTGTCTTGCAATTATCAGTGTAAAAATCTTGCATATGTTTTATTAAATTTATCCCTTACTTCATGCTTTTTGATGCTACTGTAGATGGTATTTAAAAAATTTCAATTTCCAAATTTTCATTGCTACTATAAACAGAAATATAATTGGTGATTGTCTAGTGATCTTGTATCCTATGAACTTGGTGAACTCACTTAATTTTGTAGATTCTTTGGGATTTTCTACTTAGACAATCATTGTCTGTGAATAAGGTTGGTTTGCACCTACCATTTTGCAGTTAGTTTTCTCTCCCCTCCCTGCAACACTCCCCCCTCCATTATACTGTTTTCTATTGGATTAACTATTAATTTATGGTTCCATTTTATTTCCACTACTGGCTTAATAATTATGCCTCTTTTTTTAAAATGAAGCGATTGCTCTAGAGTTTATAATATATATACTTTATACAGTCTTCCTTCAAATAAAATTATATCACTTCATTTACAGTGTTAGAGACTTATGATATTATCAGTACACTTCCAGTTCATCTTCCCCATCTCTTGTGCTACTGTTATCACATGATTTACTTCTACTTCTACATATGTTTAGATGCTACAATATATTGCTACTATTTCTAGAGTAGGAGATGGCAAACATTTTTTTTTTAAAGACCAGACAGTAAATATTTTAGGCTTTTGGAGTCACACATGTTTTCTGTCATATATTCTTTTTATTTATTATAACACTTTAGAAAGGTAAAAAAAAAATCTTCACTCACAGGCTATACAGAAATAGGCCATGGGTCACATTTGGCCTAGGGACTGTAATTGCTGACCCCTGCTTTACATAGTCAATTATATGTAGAGAGATTAAAAATCAGAAAAAAGTTTATTTATATTTACCAACATTTTCCCCATATTTGGTGTTTTTTATTTCTTTGTGTAGATCCAAATTTTCATCTGTTACCGTACTGACTCTACCTGAACAACTTCGTCTAATATTCTTGTCACACAGGTCTGCGGACAAAGAATTCTCCCGGCTTTTGTTTACTGAAACGTCTTTGTTTCTCCTCTCTGGATTGATAGTTTCTTTATTTCAGAAAAGATACTGGTACATTGGTTTTCAACTTGTACTGTTTCCGATGAGAAGTCTGCTGTAATTTTGATCTTTGTTTCTCAGTAATATTCCTTTCTCCCTCTGGCTGCCTGCCTGCATGATTATATCTGTTTTTTTTAAACAGTTTGAATATGATGTCCCTAGGGGCATGTGTCTGTGTTTTATCCTACTTGAGGTTCTATTCAATTTGTATTATTTTGTCTACTTATTTCTAGAAAAATACTCAATTTTATATGTTCAAATTACTCGTCTCTCTAGTTCTCTCTCTCTTTCTTCTTTCTGTGACTCCCATGACATATAAATTGGACAGTTTGATATTGTTCCACAGTTCTCGGTACCCTGTTCAATTTTTTTTTTACCCCTACTTTTGTTCCTCTCTGTTTTTCACTCTGGATAATTTCTAGTGATCTATCTTCAGGTTCACTGACTGTTTCCTTAGGTGTGTACCATCTGTTCATAAGCCAGCAAAGGAATTCTTTATCTGTGATTTTTTTTTAGCATATCTATTGAATCCTTTTTTACAGTTTTCATCTCTCCTGAAATTTCCTACATGTTCATGAATGGCATTCACCCTTTCTACATTCACTTTTATTAATCATAGTTAGAGTCCCTGTATAAAATTTCCAACATCTGTGTCTTCTCCAAGTCTAGTTCTTTTAACAGCTTTCCTTCTGGAAACTGTTTTCCCTTGAGATTGTGTGTCAATTTTTTATCGATTGAATCATGGACACCATGTGTAGTACAGTAGAGATTCAGGTAAAAAATATTTATCCTCGACTACTAACCAAATTGACTCAACTCCTCTGTAATGATAGCTCCTATCCTAGAGGGGGTGCTGGCTTTTATGTCTACCCCTTCCCCAGAAGCAGTGAATCTTTGTTGAATCTTAGTGGAGAGTTTCTTGTCCACCACTTAATAAGACTTTTGCTTTGTATGAGAAAACTGTCCAGGAAGTAAGCAGGATTACATGCCTGAATGTAAAAAAGAGAAGATCTCTTTCATCTACTAATCTCCTCCCTCCACCCTGCACCCAATCTTTCTCATGAGCATGTAGAAGAGTCTATGGAAAAGAGCTTGTGAATAAATGCAGACACCATTTGTGTCTGGGACTCTGAGGGATTCTACAATGTCACAGTTACCCACACCAGGCCTTTAAGAACTCGGTAAAATTGTGGTTTTGTTCTTGTATACTCTAATAAAGGCCATGTATTCTTTCTTCACTATGAGGAAGTTGAAACAACTTGTGTGTCCCATTACTTCGCAGGAGCTTGTCACTCTTTGGAATTCAGTTCATCTGGTTGTCTCACAAGCTCAACTCTCTGATGGGTTCAACAAAGATATGATTTTGTAGATTATCTGGCTTTTGTTCATCGTTAGGATGTGGGAGCGATGTCTCTTTGGCTTTCTACGTTGTACTGTAAGTCATTAAAACTCTTTGTGATACCTTCTCCTTGCTGACACTCTGCCTTCTTACTTTTCTTTCTTGGTTTTATAGTGTAAAATAGTCCCTCTCTAAATTCAGCCTGCACTTTATTCCTGTCACCTTTCACCTTTATGCCATACTTCAACATATAGATTCTATGGTGAATGGGGATAAAGAGAGGGAAGAAGAGGGGGAAGATATATTCATAGATACCCATATATATATGTACACACCTCTCTCTCTCTCTCTCTCTCTCTCTCTCTATATATATATATATATATATATAATTATTTTGGGATGCAATGAAGAAGTCAGGCAATTGCAGAACAGATAATCAATATATTACTAGCTACTGAAGCTATATGGGATACAGAGTAATTGCAATGACTCCTACTGGTTCATTAAGCAGAAATTGAGAAGTTTTTTCCAAGATAAAATTTCCACTTCAGAATGTTGCTTCTTAATCTATAAGACAAATATATATGATTAAATGCTTTCTAAGGTTTCTTGGTATCTAAAGATATAGAGTATTGCCATTCTTTTATCAAGTAAGATTACTTTCTCTCTCTCATGTGACAATACTTATTATGTTCTAGCCAGCTTTGTAGGTTCAGGTGATTCAACTGTGAGCAAAACTAAACGTAGATCCCACTCCCAAAGTTTACAGACTTTAATCAAACAGTTATATGTTATCAAAAATTGCATGAGTGGTATAAAGAACACTATAGGGATCTATAGAAGCATAGAATAGAGAGAACTGATTCAGTTTGGTGGGAAGAGTATGGGAAGATTTCCTTGAGGAATTCAAAGCTAAGCTGAGATCTGAAAGATGAGTGAGTTACCCAGGGAAAAAGGGAGATGAGAGGAAAAAGATCATTACATACAGAAGGAAAGATTTGTGCAAACATCCTATTTAACAGGTATGTGACTGATACAGAAAATAAAGGGAAGAATGTGATATAGTGAAATTGGAGAGTCAGGCAAAGTCCAGATCATGCTTGGCATGGAATGCCACATTAAGGATGTCAAGTCTTCATCGTAGGAGAAATGGGAAGCCTCAAGTTTCACGAACAGGAGAGAAATAATCAGATTTGTGTTTTTTAAAAGGATCATCTTGGTTGTGATATGGAGAAGTGATTGTCAGAAGAATGGATGTGGAAAAAACAGGGGTCCTGCAGTAGACCAAGTGAAAGATGATAGTAACTTGACTTAGGGTGGTAGCAATGGATATAGATAGAAGTGGTTGAATTGAAAAGATACTTGTAAAGTAAAATTAACAGAACTTGATGAATTGGACATGGGGTGGAGTTACAAAAAATAATTCTCACATTTCTGCAATTGGATAGATAGCGAAGTCATTTACAAAAGGTAAGGAATGAAAGACAAAAGAACAGATTTTTTTTTTTTTTTTTTTTTTGCAGTACGCGGGCCTCTCTCTGTTATGGCCTCTCCCGTTGCGGAGCACAGGCTCCGGACGCGCAGGCTCAGCGGCCATGGCTCACGGGCCCAGCCGCTCCGCGGCATGTGGGATCTTCCCGGACCGGGGCACGAACCCGTGTTCCCTGCATCGGCAGGCGGACTCTCAACCACTGCGCCACCAGGGAAGCCCCAGATTTTTGTTTTTATTTTTTAAGGGATGGGGGTTTGAAGATCATGAGTACAGTTTTGGACATGCTGATTTGGGGCTAAGTTTAGAAATGTCAAGTAGAACAGAAATCTGGACTAGAGATAGAATTTAAGGATAGGGAGATGCAAAAGGGAGGAGATATGGGGATATGTGTATATGTATAGCTGATTCACTTTGTTGTAAAGCAGAAGCTAACACACCATTGTAAAGCAATTATACTCCAATAAAGATGCTAAAAAAAAAAAAAGAATCAAAGGCCAAAAAAAAAACCAAACAGAATTAAAGGCAGATAATTGAAACCTGGATGAGAGCTTCAACTGAGATGGAAGCTCCTAGGAGAGAGAAGATCCTCCACTTATTTAAAGTAAAAATTTAAAAAATCCAATTAATTTTAATGCCTTTTAGAGAAAAGAACACATTTACTGTACCAAATTCTCATGAGCCTTCTGATGTCAAATAATAATCAGTGTTTTAATGTATTATCTTAACAGACTATCATAATCACCTTTTGGGGTAGGTACTATCATTTTTCTCATGTTACATATGAAGAAGCTAAGTCTTTCAGAAATAATTTAACTCATTTAGGAGCCAGAGTTCAAACCTAGGGCTGATCTCCTAACCATTCTATTAGGCTATTTTCTCAGTACATCTTCTAGTAAACCTCCCTCTTAGAAACAGTAGCAACTACGGCAGTCAACATCTTTTGAAGACTTATTATATAGAGAGTAAGCACTGCACATTTATAGTAATAATGTACGAACAAAGGATGACAGCTTTACTCTCATATAATGTGTGAGCAGAACAAAGATTTCAAGAATATCAAATGAGTTTAGTGGTTTGTCCAATGACATAGAAATTAATCTTCTGCTCAGTTACCTTAAATTGTTTTACAAGTATCATCTTCAGCAAGATGTCAGTCCAACAGTAACTCTGTTTAGGAAGTGGTTTCAGTTTGGCTCAGAGGAGGGAATACTTCCTAGAAAGTCACCAGTGTCAACAGACTTAGTTTTCTTGGGCTATATGAAAATCTAACTCAGTTTACTGGACTCAACAAGAGAAGGAAAGCTTACTGAGTGATAAGAATTTATAAATCAAGAGGATCTAGGAAAGGCTTCTAAGTAGATAGCCTTCGGTATTATCACTTAATCAAGAAATTTTGTTTCAAGCTTATAGTCTTTTCTATGCATATGCTTTTATGTTTACAATTGTTGTTATGATGAGGTCCCCATAAAGTTTGAGAATGGGGTAAAATTAGGCAAACACATGAGCTTTAAAGTTAAAGGTTCTTTAAATTTCTTTATGCCCAGACCCTGCATGCAGGCTTAATGAGTCAGATTTTAAAATGAAAGTAATGAACAGAATAAGTATTTCCACTATTAGCACAAAGAATGCTTTGGAACTGATTGGAATGTGGAGAACACGGTGTCTCTGAAGAGCAGGAATGCTGGTTCTGTGATCAGATATGAACTTTTAGTCTGGCAGGAGAACACAAAAAGGTGATCTTTGTTCCCTTATAGAGGTATATCTCTCAGTGATGACCAAAACAAACACTAGCTTTGTCACTTTACTAAACTGCAGTGTAGCTACTTACAGCCCAAACCTCCATGTAATTTTACCTTCTGGATATAACACTGGTGATTTTTATTTTACTTTAGTCATTTGCAGCTGAAATGAGTTGGGTGCAATCAGGATGATTGGTAACCTTACTAGAATGGCCTAAAACATGCTGTGTCAGAGATAAATTTAATAAAAGAATTAAAGGCTAAGTTGGATTTTTAGGTTATAATATGCCTGACATAAATAAAAAGGGTTATTATATCATATTTAATATTCAAGATATTTAAGGCATTCCATTATTATGAGTTAAAATACCCATCTGAATAACAAAGACATTTTGAGTCTTCAAGTCAGTCCATAAGATTGGAAGGTCTTGGATAAGGTTCTTTAAACTTGTTTATGCCCAGACCCTGCACACAGGCTGAGCCATGTGCAAGCTACCTTTTTTGATAAGCAATGATTCCATGAACTTAAGGCAAAAGTCAAAGTGAAAATTGAGGTTCTTATCAGGGCCAGGACTGGAGTGAGGCAAGAGAAATACCTAGGGCTCAAAATTTAAGGAGGCACTCAGTCTCAGGGTCATGGAAGTACAGGGTTGGCATCTGAGAGTGAGTAGCTCCTTCTTTATATTTTGCTACATAGGCACCTTGCAATCCCGACCCTGGTCCTGGTCCTATCCCTGGTTTTTACTCCCAAAGGTCTTTCAAGAGTCAAGGCAATGCTATCTGTTTTCACATTGTTTTGTTGTGTTTGAAAGTTAATAAAAATCAAGTAAATAATTTTAAGACTCTATAACAAATAGGCATTGCATAAAAATTAAACAAGTAGGGTAATACTAACAATTAGAAATCACAGCTAAATCCAAATAATGATAACTAATTGCAAATACTTTCTTAGTGCTTATTGTGTGATTGATGAATATATATATTTCAGTCATCAACTCTGAATTAAAGTATTATTATTATTATCCCCATGCTTACAGTAGGGAGACTAAGGTTTATAGATGTTCGCTCACACTCACAAAGCCAGTAGGAACTCAAGTTGATCTAATTCCAAAGCCCAACCTCTTATCTGATATGCTTTGCTGCCTCCCAACTATAGCCATTAACACTGGTGATCTGTCAACTGTATCTCTACGATAGGTAGAAATCTAAATGCCAATTCCTTACATAGATTCAGAATTCTTGTTAGAAAAACTGAATTAATAATCTTTAGATAGACTACCCTCTTCCTGCAGCCTTATAGCATGGTGTATTAAGAAAGGGAAAATGAAAATGTAAGACAAAGAAAAGAGAGAAGGAAAAAACAAAGGATTATAAGAGAAAATATATGATTTAGAGAACATATCTCTTTTGTGGACTAGGATAAAATAATAAGAATAGTGATTAGGATAGTATGCAAAGAGGTTGCTTCAAAGCAAACTCCAAAGAAAAAAAAGGAAAATATTTTCATCTATGGCTGGGAGAAGAAAGGAAAAAGGTTTATCAGAGAAGATAAAGAATGTTACTTTAGGTTTAATTTCAGCTTTTTTAAATTAAGAGAAGAAATAAATGCGTTTCCTATTCCAGAAATGAAGTACCAATAATTTTTTTCCTATTCATCTATGTAGAAAAGAATATTGACATAAACAGAAACATGGGGGAACAACCTTACAACACTTAATTAAAAAAATAAATGTACCCTCTTAAAAAGATGAGACACTTGGATGTAATTGAGATTCTTAATTTCTAAAAATTGCATGCTTCATGGAAAATTAAAACAATGTTTTTAAGAAACATAGTATGTATTGCACTATTGGCATTAATTGCAATTTTCTAGTCTTTCTGGAGTAGAGCTTATAAAAGGTTATAGCTTATAAAAGGTTAAATGCCATCTTCCCCCACGCACTGAACCAGCTCCTCAAACCCCCATTACGAAGTCAGGCTCTGAAACCAGTAAGAAAGACCTTTTCTTGCAACCTGCTGAAGAGCGCCCTCTAGTGCTATCTTGCAAATGAAATGTGCTCATATCAATTTTTTCATGAATTGTTCTGCTTATACTGGACCTTAGGTTTTCTTTGCAACTTGGGCCAAGAAAGATAAGTGATGCTTTAGAACAATTTTCTGGCTTGTAATTCCATCTAAGTAAGACTATCATAATATATTAAAGAGGGAGAAGGTTTTCTTTTTTTAACTTTTATGAAATAAGGTACAACTATTTTAAAAATAACGGGCTTTTTGTTGAAGGGTTAGCTTTTAAAGAAAATAATTTGCAAAAATGTTAGTGTGCTTCATAGTACCTATAAAAAGAGGAGTTTGTTTTCTCAGAAAAAAAAGTTAAAAGTGACAATAATTGCTTCTCTCAACCTCAGTCTCTGGAAACTCACCTACTTAGGCTGGTGGTATCCTAAAAACATTTTTTAAAACTTGTTTGTGTTTAACTTTTTATTTCTGAATAAAAAATTTTGTTCATGCTTAATCAAAATCCAAAAGCGAAAACATAGAAAAACAAATTACCTGACTATAAGGTGAGTATATCTTTAAATTCCAGGAAAAAAACAAACATGAGATAATTCAAAAGGCAGTATTAAATAATGGCAATATATTCCTTTAAACAGTTTTGACACTAGCACAAAGAAATTTAAAGGAGTGAAGGAAATCATTGTTTTCATTGTCTAATACACACCAAGTAATATTAACCATGAGACCAGTAACTCCATTGACTACCACTTTATCTTGGGCATAATGTTTTCCCTTTTAAAAGACCATATGCACAATGAATTAAAGCCAGAGCATGAGAAAGATGAGAAAAAGCTAAAGGACTAATAAGCAGGTTAAGCATGTATATGTGTGTGGTATGTCTGTGTACGTATGCTTGTTTATGTACTGTTGTCATTCTGTTTAATAAAGTGAGGGTCAATCAGATACCTGGCTGAGAACATGGGTACGTATAAGATCTCTGAAACTGTGTTCTGATGAATGAGGAAACAACACTGATGGAAAAACTAGAATTCATAGATCTATTAGTTCTGTTTCATTTAAAAATTTTGTTTTGTTTGGCTTTTTGTGGGGGGGAGGTATGTTATTCTGCATTGTGCACATTAAATAAGTTTAAATGTGCACTATGCATGATAAAGTGATTAAACAAAATTTTAAGCATATAATGTTTAACAATTGTGAATCACTATGTTGTACACCTGAAATCTATATAATACTGAAAACCAACTATATCTCAATTAAAAAAAAAGGTTAAATAATACCAATCCAAAAATATAATTGGTACAAATAAAAGGCAACATGTCCTAATGTTTCTAGTATAGGACAACGTTTAGAGATGAAATATTCTTGAAACATAGTCTTCAAGTACTTGTGTTATCTAAATCCTTGAACAGTGTCCAATTAGAACAGGAGCTCTAACAAACAGATGACAGCACTAGACAGAGAAATGCGTGTAAACAGGCCACAACACTTAAAGAGTAAAAAAACCTCTGGTCTCTGTTTCTGTTCCTGACTCACCACTGACCTTGACAAAGTCAGTGATCACCACTGTGATTCAGCTTCTCCATCAAACAGGAGCAGTAATTCTTGCCAGAAACAACACAGGAATGTTGATAATGGGAGGATTAGTGTGATAATGTGTAGAACTTATAGAAATGTTACTGTACTGTGAACACTTTTGGAAAAGATCTTGCTCTTTTACTACCCCACAAAAACTTGAGAAGATAGCAGATATATAAAACATGAGGTTAAATTCTGCAAAACATCTTAATTTCCATTTATCTAGATCATTTCTTCAATGTGCTGTTTTTATTATGTGTTATTTGTTAATATTTTTATGTCCGGGAATTTCTAATTTCTCTTCTATCTTATTTGCCTTATTTTTAGTCTTTTATTTACACAAAACAATGAGTTATTCTTGTCTCAAGTTTCTCCCTTCCCTCATTATATTTATATGAGTAGACATGGCTATTTTTCTTCTACTACTCATTTCTATGTTGTTCAACTATAATAAAAGCAACTGTAACAATGATCCTAGCACTTAATATATGTGAAAGTGCTTTGTAAACAAACTATAATCTCATTTCATTTATTTACTCAAGTTAGTGTCAATTAGAAAAACTGTTGATAGTTTATATATATATATTATTTATAAGCCCCAAACAGACAAAATCTTCAATAGTAGGAAAATGTTTATCCTGTCACTTTGAAAGAGGAAATAACCAATGACATAATAAACTCACAGTAAACATTATTATAATTTTTCAAAGATTTGCTAGCAAATAACAGCACAGATATTTTGGAAAAATTTCAAGTTATAAAATATTTATTTATCCCTATTTATCAAATGAGATATATTATATTTATATCTTATAGAACCTCAGGGTAAAAAAATAAAAATATTTCACACTTCTATTTTCAACTCTATTACTTTTGGTTGGATAACAGTAGAAATCACTTAACATATATAAAATATGGAAAGGACTACCTCATTGTGTTCTTGGAATGATTAATTATGCTTTAACCTAAGAACAAAAGCTATGTGAACATATGGTATTATTACTTTAATACAGCTAATTCATTGTAGTATGAAATAGCCATATATAGACCAAACAATAATCACCTACTATATACAATAAAATAAAAACCCCATTGAAAATGGAGAAATTCCTCTTTCTGTCACTAATTAGTTTTTAATAAATGATACATAATAAATGGCAACATTCTAATTTATCAGAGTTTAGGCATAGTCCTTGAATGGGGAATGGGAGTGTATGAACTCTGGCAGCTGTTTACATAGCCTGTGAAACATTCTCTGTTAAAGGGCGTTGTTCTCCAGGTTTGAAAAGGTGCAGGCTCTCATAAGGTCCTTTCAGGTAGGTGGTGTATGGATAACAGGAAGCAGTCCCTATTTGACACAAAGTTCTAACTACAGATAAATTGTTTTTGGTCAATATCACTTACTATTGGTTTTAAATCACACACACACACGCATGCACACACACACACATACAGTTTTAGTGAAATTAACACGTAGAGTAAGACACAACTTTTTTCACTTCACAGATGTGAGAAATACATTTATTTTAATAGTTTCGATTGTTTTCAAAAAGTAATCAAAACTTTTTGCTTTTTGGTTCCCTGACATTAAATACTATAAACCAGGCCTATTTAATTTTTTCATGGTATATTCCAATAGACTAGAAAACCTGGTGGTGTTTGCTGCCCTAAGGATCCAGACGGTATTTATTTTCCTTACCTGGTTCCTGCTTAAGTGCAAGTGTATTTTGCCATCTTTTCTTCCTCAGCTAGTAAAGATAAAGGGATACATTATAACCATAAGGATTTAACAAGTATCTAACAGTGGTATCTACTCATTGTAGGAGAAATATTTGTGTTATTCTTACTAAAAGTCTCATCTTGACCTGCCTGAGAAATAAAGCAGGTGAGAAGATGGGTTTTATCATATGATTTAACCAACAAGATGGCCTAATATGCTCACTGAATGTGTCCCTACCTCCATGCTCGCATTTGCCATATTCATTGCTTTAATATAATACTGCCTGTACTCATGCACTTCTGCATGCGAAGACAGGGACTTGCATTATCTTGGATTAAAAGAACATGGAAGGAAAGCAATTGTTTCCTCGTAAAAGTGTAGAACTGAAATATACTCAGGTTGCACCTAACCATTTCCATATCACCACAGCTAAGGAAAATTTTATTCTATTTTATTTATTCTAAAGAAAAATTAAAGTAGTTTTTCTATAGAGAATTTTCCCCCCATTGGATCACCCTATGAGTGCCTTTGTTCTCAGTGTGCTTTCCTTATTTTGAAAATTTTGAGTAAATCTCCACTATGAGCAGTTAGATTTAGAAAGTTTAATTTTCTTAATCAGCAGTACAAGTATACCTCTTTCTATGTGTCCTCTATGGAGTTAAACACACACACACACACACACACACAGAATGTATCCTTTTCATAAAATGGACACTCATATAAAGCTAGATCACCTTCTACGGTATTTTAGATGCAAACCATCACATCCTTACAAAAATATAGGTGTACTTTATATAGTAAGTGCATGTAATAGCATTATGCCTTGACACTCCTTCACACTGCTCATGTGTTCAGACGCACAGCATGCGCACACACAGAACCGCATTTCTATAAAGTCAAACTCATCTAACATTCCATAGTATGGTTGCTATTTCTATATCTTTTCCTCCTTTGAATGTGACTAGCTATTTACACCCTAACAATTCTGGTACAGAGCTGATTTAGCATTTTTATTGGAATGTGAAAGCTCTTAAAAGAAGAAAAAAATCTAATCAGGCAGAAGAGATAGAAAACTTGCTGAATTTTCCCTCCCCCCTCTAAGACCCCCTGAATCCTATCAAAAGCACATCTTCCATTCATTGCTTCCCGGTGTCATTATGACAAGCGGCTACAAATCAATAGCAGAGGGAAAGGCAGGACCAACCCGCACTCACCAAGTGATAAAGATTCACTCTCAGCCCCGATTTGCTAATAGCCCATAATAGCAGCCATTGGCGCCCTGCATTAAATCATACATTTCACTCTGCGTTTATTATGGGATTTTTAAAACTCCTCACCAAATTGGATTTCCTCGATGGTCTCTAATTTCCACATTTATCATTTAAAATTAAACTCCTCTGTGTAGAGGGGGAATAGAGAAGGAGGAGAAAGTAGAGAAAGGCCAGAGAGTACTGTATTTTTTTTCTCACCCCAGTTTTTTATGAAAACCCATAAAAAATACCAGGTATCACAGCCATAAGCAGCAGGATTTTTTTAAACTATAAAAAATTCTAGAAATCAGGCTGGAATGGTTTGTATGTGCTGGTCTGTAAATGAAGACGACAATTCAAGAGGACTATGTGTGTGTGTGTGTGTGTGTACACATAAAGCAGGTTTTAAACAAAGGGAATTTGGTGAAAAAATTCTCAGTAATGTTGCACAAAAGGTGAATTGCAAAAGCAATGGAAAATAAGTTAATGTTACATTATGCAAATACTCTAAGGAGCTGTAAAGAGAGTGCTCAGCAAGTACAGTATTCTAGTTTTTTAAAAAAGCTACATTTATCTTATTTCAAAGTTCAGTGACAAAGAGTAAAAATTCTTACAGGTTTTTAATTATGTAACAGCTTGCTTAACTTTCTGTACATTCTTAGTTTAAAAAATTATTTTAAAATTTCATGGACTCCAGTAGCTAAAGCTGCCTCTTGGCTGCTGCAGTAAACCCCCAAACAAGTTCTTTAGTCTCCCACAGATACCACTGAAACAATGGAATCAACCCATGGGAACTTAAATCACTACAAGTATAAATATACATAATGTCTTTGGATAAAATATTTTTCATTCTTTGAATATAAAAAATGAAAATTAAATTTTACATCTATAGCATAAAATGAAAGGGCTATATTTTCTCAAGGCTGCATGGTTGGGACTTAGTATGACCTAGTTTTTTTTTTAACATCTTTATTGGAGTATAATTGCTTTACAATGGTGTGTTTAGTTTCTGCTTTATAACAAAGTGAATCAGCTATACATATACATATATCTCCATATCTCCTCCCTCTTGCATCTCCCTCCCACCCTCCCTATCCCACCCCTCTAGGTGGTCACAAAGCACTGAGCTGACCTCCCTGTGCTATGCGGCTGCTTCCCACTAGCTATCCATTTTACATTTGGTGGTATATTTAAGCCCATGTCACTCTCTCACTTCAAGTATGACCTAGTTTTAACTACAGTACTAGCAGGATCCAAAGACATAAGAAGGGAACTAATCAGTCCATATTCAGAGATGCTTGAAAAGGCTAGAGGTTTAATGAAAGCTCGAATGATTCTCTGATTTTTTTCCTTTTGGAGATTTCCTCAGCAATAAAAATCCATCTACATCATTTTCCTTAAGAAATAGACAAATTACCTCCTAAAATGGAGTGTTTGAAGAGGAGTTAAAAACTTCAGCCACTTTATAATAATACTTCATCTTCACAGGCCCTCTTTTGTTTTGAAATTTTGTTTGTCACTGATATAATTTTTTAAACCTTTTTCAACGATCCTTTAAAAAAAATCTTCCATTGATTACTGTGCCTTTTCTGTCAATGTTTTTTTTTTTCCTGGTAGAGAACTACTGTCATGTAAACCTCTTTTTCCCCTCTCCAAACCCACATAACTAACAGGCTCTTATTTCAATAAAGTTTTTATTCAAGTAACATAAATACTGAAAAGTGCACAAATCAAAAGTATAATCTATGGATTTTCACTAACTGCACATACTTGTGTAACCAGCATCCAGACCAAGAAGCAGAATGTCTTACTAGTGTCCCAGAAGCCTTCTTGTGCAGTCACTATCAACTACCCCAAGGGTAGTCTCTATCTTGACTTCTAATGTCACAGATTAACTGTGCCCACTTTTTAACTTTATATAAATGATATCATCCAGTATGTACTATTTTGTGTCTAGATTTTTCACTCAAAATTATGTGCAGTTAATTTACATTGATGTATGTAGTTGTGTTCCTTCATTCTTATTACTGCAGATCTGGGGTCACCAAACTATGGCCAGTGAACCAAATCTGTCCTGTTGCCTGTTTTTGTATGATCTGTGGCTAAAAAAGATTTTTACATTTTTAAATGGTTAAAAAATCAAAAGAAAGGTAATATTAATGATATGAAAATTATATGAAATTCAAATTTCAAAGCCCATAAATAGTTTAAAAAAACACAGTCATGCTCTTTTGTTTAAGTACTATCTATGGCTGCTTTCATGCTACAACAATAGAGTTGAGTAGCTGGAGTAGAAACTTGCATGGCATATAACCTAGAATATTTACTATCTACCTCTTCACAGAAAAAGTTTGCTAACCTCTGCTGTAAAGTGTTCCACTGTGTGACTATACCACAATATATTCATTTTACTCTTGAAGGACATTTGGGCTATTTCTAGTATTGACTATTATAAATATATGCTACAAAATTCTAGAACATGTCTTTTGTGAATATACGCATACCTAGGAGTGGAACTACTGGGTATAGGGTATGTATATGTTCAGTTTTATAGTTGTTGCTAAGCAGTTTTCCATAGTGCTTTTTTTTTTTATCAGTTTACACTCCTACCAGCAGTGCATGAGAAGTATTTTTTTTTAACCTCTTTATTGGAGTATAATTGCTTTACAATGGTGTGTTAGTTTCTGCTTTATATCAAAGTGAATCAGCTATACATATACATTTATCCCCATACCTCCTCCCTCTTGTGAGAATTCTAATTGCTCTTTTTCTTGACAACTTTTGGTATTTTAGCTATTCTTGTTCTTTTTATATGCATTTCCCTTATGTCTAATAAGGCTGAGAGCACTTTTTCATATGTTTATTGCCATTTAGGTATTCTCTTTTATGAAGCTTCTATTTAAGTCTTTTGTCTATTTTTCTATTGGGTTATCTGGCTTTTTGTTATTGATCTGTAGGAGTTATTTGTATATTATAGATATGTCTTTTGTCAGGTCCTCTTTTGTAAATATCTTCTAGGTGTGGTATGCCATTATATTCTTTTTAAGGGTGTCTTTTGATAAACAGAAGTTCTTAACCTTGACATAGCTCAATAAATTATATTTTTCTTTGCAGTTAGCATTCGGTGCTCTGTTTAAGAAATATGGGCCTATTCCAAGAAGATTGTGAATTCATTTGGATTTTTCACGTGTATTAATAGGTCATTTGTGAACAATGACTATTTTATTTCTTTCCAGTGCTTATGATTTTGATTTCATTTTCTTGTTTTGTTGTACTAGCTAGGAACTCCAGTACAATGCTGACTAGAAATGATGGATAGTGAGCACCTTTGTCTTGTTTTGAATTCTGCCGTGGATTTTTGTAGATTCTCTTAATCAGGTTAAAGAAGTTCCTTTCTGTTCCTAGTTTGTATTATGAATGGTTATTAAAGTTTATCAAAGACAAAAAAAAAAACCCTATGGAGATGATCACGTGATTCTCCTTTTTTTTTCTATTAATACAATGTATTACATTGATTGATTTTGAAATGTTAAACTACCCATGCATTCCTGGAATAAACTTCACTTGGTCATAATTTATAATAACTTCTCTATATTACTGGGTTCAATTTGCTGGCATTTGTTTAGGATTTTTATTTCTATGTTCATGGGAGAGATCAGTTTGTAATTTTCTTGTGGTAATCTTGTTCGGTTTTAATATCAACTCTCTTATATTTTTAAAAAGTTTCTGGTGAAATCACAAGAGCTACTTTTGGCAAACTGCAAATTTTAGTGAAAACTTGAGCTGCTGTACTTTATTATGATGGCACAGGGAACTCTGATACTTATGAGTTTTTCTTACTCTGCTCTAAGTTCCCTAAGTTTCATGACTCCCTATCCCCTAGCACTTGCTTCTATTATACCATCTTTTGAAGATTCATCTAAATTTTCTAAATTTCATTTTACTCCTCCTTCTGGTGAATTTAAGCCTTCACAGCAAGGATTTTTTTTGTCAATGATTACATATTAGCCTGGTACCATCTGCAAGAAAAGGTATTGTGGGAAATTAAAAGAAGGAGAACTTATATTCTCTGCCCTCAATGAGTTTATAATGCAGTAAGCTAACTCAGCCACTTTAAAAAATTACAAATTAATTACAGAATAATCTTTAATTAAACTTCACATTCAAATTCATGAAGCGTTAAAAAAATGACTTCTGTTATAATGGGGAAAACAAGTTAATGAAAGAAATTTTAGAATTCAAGAAAAGCACAAAGAAGGTGCAAAATCACTTGTAGCCACACCAGGAAATATAACCATTTACTAACATTTAAATTTTGTTGAAATTAGATAATCTTCAAAGTATTCATTCTCACATTTTCTTTATAGTAGAAAATTTCATAGTCAGTATTTCCTATTAATTTCATCTGTGCATATTTTTTCACTCTATGTAGTATTATAAAAAGATTTATACTTTTTGTAAAAAGTATAAAATATATTAAAAAAGTATAAAATGTATAAAAAATTTAAAGTATCTTTAAATTTCTAAATTTAAAGATAAATTTAGAAAATAGCTTCTATAGCTTGTATCACTACAAAATGAGCAAAAAGATTAGGAAAAATTTTGAATGTGTGAAATGAAATTCCCCTCTCTTTCTCAACCAATGAGATGTGACACTATACTATGGTCCCCAATTCAGAAAGCTTCTGTTACATGTTTGGTAGGTCCAGTATCTTGACACATCTTTACATTGAAACTATCCTCTCCTCTGATATATGACAAATTAAGACTTGTGCAAAAAATACTTTTAAATTTGTTGTATAGCAATGAAATACAGAATTGCTATCTTAGAGCTGATTTAGTATAGTGGTAAAGGGCACAGGCTCTGGTGCTAGACTGAGTTTGAAACCGGGCACCACCACTCACAAGGCACATAACACTGGTTAAGTTACTTACATTCTCTATGCCTCAGTTACTCATCTATAAAATGGAAGAAATAATGGTAATGACTTCATAGAGTTGTTATGAGGATTAAGTAAGTTGAGACAAGTAAAGTACTGTTGGGCACATAGTAGGTGCTCAGTTAATGTCAGCTTTGCATAGGCAAGCTAAAGCCCTGCTCATCTTAAATACACACAAGAACAACTATACTTACTGTTATCAAATTGAAAGACTCCTTCAATTTGCCCCCATTGACATCCCTCTTTTCTTTAGTCCAGAGACTTTGTCTTTTTAAACTAGTTCATCTCTATTCTTTTTTAAATAATGAAATGTAACATTTTATTTTATTTTTTTAATTGGGGTATAGTTGTTTTACAATGTTGTGTTAGTTTCTACTGTACAGCGAAGTGGAGTTCCCTGTGCTATACAGCAGTTTCTCATTAGTTATCTATTTTATACATATTAATGTATATGTTAATCTCATTCTCCCAATTCATCCCACCCTCCTTGGTGTCCATATATTTATTCCCTACATCTGTGTTCCCATTTCTGCCTTGCAAACAAGTTCATCTGTACCATTTTTCTAGATTCCACATATATGCATTAATACACATTTGTTTTTCTCTTTCTGACTTACTTCTCTCTGTATGACAGTCTCTAGGTCCATCCATGTCTCTACAAATGACGCAATTACGTTCCTTTTTATGGCTGAGTAATATTCCATTGTATATATGTACCACATCTTCTTTATCCATTCATCTGTCAATGGACATTTCGGTGGCTTCCATGTCCTGGCTATGGTAAATAGAGCTGCAGTGAACATTGTGGTACATGACTCTTTTTGAATTATGGTTTTCTCTGGGTATATGCCCAGTAGTGGGATTGCTGGGTCATATGGTAATTCTATTTTTAGTGTTTTTTTTTTAATTATTTAAATTTTAAATTATTTATTTGGCTGCATTGGGTCTTCGTTGGTGCGCGTGGCTTTTCTCTAGTAGTGGTGAGCAGGGGCTACTCTTCATTGCGGTGAGCGGGCTTCTCATTGTGGCAGCTTCTCTTGTTGCAGAGCATGGGCTCTAGGCGCGTGGGCTCAGTAGTTGTGGCTCACGGGCTTAGTTGCTCCGCGGCATGTGGGATCTTCCCGGACTAGGGCTCGAACCTGTGTCCCCTGCATTGGCAGGCGGATTCTTAACTGCTGTGCCACTAGGAAAGTCCCTATTTTTAGTTTTTTTGTTTTGTTTTGTTTTTGCGGTACGCGGGTCTCTCACTGTTGTGGCCTCTCCCGTTGCGGAGCACAGGCTCTGGACGCGCAGGCTCAGCGGCCATGGCTCACGGGCCCAGCCGCTCCGCGGCATGTGGGATCTTCCCGGACCAGGACACGAACCCGTGTCCCCTGCTTCAGCAGGCAGACTCTCAACCACTGCGCCACCAGGAAGCCCCCTATTTTTAGTTTTTTAAGGAACCTCCATACTGTTCTCCATAGTGGCTGTATCAATTTACATTCCCACCAACAGTGCAAGAGGGTTCCGTTTTCTCCACACCCTCTCCAGCATTTATTGCTTGTAGATTTTCTGATAATGCCCATTCTAATGGGTGTGAGGTGATATCTCATTGTAGTTTTGATCTGTATTTCTCTAATAATTAGTGGTGTTGAGCATCGCTTCATGTGCCTCTTGGCCATCTCTATGTCTTCTTTGGAGAAATGTCTAGTTAGGTCTTCTGCCCATTTTTTGATTGGGTTGTAGTTCATCTCTATTCTTGCTGTTTCCTATCTGTCATATTTTCTGTCTCATTCCTGAAACAATGTAAAAGTCCTCTGCTTTTAGAATCTATTTATATTATGAAGGCCCCATCTAAGCTAACACCACTCAATTTAAGTGGATAAAAGCTGGAATTGAAGAAATGAGGACAAGGGATATGTTAAAACTGGTACCACTGTCAGGGTTTTCCTAGTTTTCTCTTTTGTTTGGCTAATCTAGAATTCACAGAGTACAGCCTATATCTGTTCAATTAAAGGACCAATTAAAGAGCGGGCAAGAAAAGTTTATCAGTCTGAGTTATACAATCAAATATGGAAGAAATTAAAATAAACTTAAAAAATCAGTCCAGGAGCAAGAAAGAATTTTAATAAAAATTCAAAATACAAATCCTAAACAAGTTTTTTGAAGCTGTGATGCTTTACATGATCACAGGAGACTGGAGAGATTAGAGTGAATTGGTTTAAAGTCTTAAAATCTGATAATGGAGGTTTTCTTTAATCTGCATGCAAGACTGTTTAACACTGTTGCAATAACAGTTTAAGTACTATACAGTATGTGTTAATTTCTTTACTAAACGGCATTGTTATTTTGTAAAACATAAATTCTGTAAAACATTCAGAGGCAGTCAAGGTTATGGGTTCTCTCAGGATGTCTTCGTAAAAGAAGGAGTTATAATGGGATAAGGAAGCTTTAATTATAGGCTGGTTCTCACACTCTGAGTACCACCTTTAGATAATCACTCTTTGTGGACTCCACATAGCGGCCTCACCTGTTTTTTAAAAAAAAACTGTTTCAGAATCTGAAGGATCCTGTGGTTTATTGATTCTTGTAACTACACACTTTGCCACTAATGTTCATCATTTGTGTTTCTCCTGACTCCTGCCTCTTGAGGAGAATGAAAGGTGGAAAATGTGACACAATAGTTTCAAATTGGATGACTCAGTTTAAATACCGAATAGGAAAAAAAGTGTCTTAAACCACCACTAGAAACATTTTCCTTTCAAATGGAACTGATCTTGAAACCCAGTTTAATCCAGCAAATAGGTAAAGAATAACTGAAGTGGGTACTTTCAGGACATATTGTGGCATGTCAGAGATCAGTCTTCTACAGAATAACAGAAAAACTTGTAGTTCTTTAGTTTTTTTATGATACTTGCTGATGTTATTCAAATTTAATTTTATCCAGCAGCAATCCTCACTGGCCAAATTATTGCCACTTAGATTAATTCTTTCCTACCCTTTAAGTTAGCCTTTTAATTAAACATTTACAGAAATTTTATTCCTTCAATATAAAATTCTTTTCACATACATGTATCTTTTACAAGCCATCTTCCCCCTCGAGTCAGTGATCTACCACAAGTGCCATCCTCTACAACTAAGACTACCTACAGAATTTATTTCTATTACAATTCTATTCTTTCCATTACTTCATTGGTTTTATGTACTTGGTGGATTTTTAACATTTTTAAGATATACACACCCACACATTCCTCATAGTACCACCCTGAAGTACAAGAGGCAGTATGGCATTTTTGTTAATTAAGAGTGGAAGCAATGAAGTCAGACAGCCTGGGTTGGAATCCAAGCTATGCCATTTAGTGGCTGTGTGGCCTTGGGCGATTTACTGAACCCCTTTGTGTTTCACTTTCCTCATTAGGAAAATAGGAGATAATTATGACCTATTTCATAGTGTTGTGGTAAGGATTAAATACATGAATATTTGAAAAATACAGTACAGCTAATATTTATTAGCACATAAATATTAACTATTATTATTATTATTGTTGTTGTTGTTAAATTTATAAATTTATAAAGGAAGACTGACTTACAGGCATCTTCTTTTCTCCACAGCCAAAGGTCCCTTCTTTGATCAAAATCCTTCAGTGGCCTCCTGTCTCATTTGAAGTCAAAGCCAAAGTACTTACCTTGACTTACTGGGCCCTACTTGATATGACCACACCCCCACCTGCACTCCTCTGACCTCATTTCCTACTAGTCTTCATCTTCTTCACTCTACTCCAGCTTCCAGTGGTCTCTTCATTGTTCCTGGAACGTGTCAGGTACACGCTCACTTTCTGAGCCCTATAACTGCTGCTCCCTCTAGCTGAAATATTCTTTCCTCAGAGTCACAAGTCTCTCTCTCTTTCTTATTTCTGGTATCATTCCTGATCACCCATTATAGAAGAGCAATCTCTCCCTGCCCATGGTACTCTCTATTTCCTTTACCTAGATTTATTTTTCTCTATAACACTTATCACCACCTAGCATAAAGAACATAGATCTGTCTATCGGTGATAACAGAATCTATAGGGCTTTACTAAATATGATTGCTGATTGAAAATTTGTCCTGTTACCTTATTGTGCTGGCTTGGAAAACCATGTCATAGAATAACAAAGTCTTTCAATTTTAAGACGAATCAGGTAGAATCCTCACAGAATCACATTCTATGTAATATATTACATTAAATGGGTCTGATCCTCTCCTATAGGAATTAACAAAGGATTTTTTGTGTATATGTTTAAGACTTATATATTATCAAATTAGTAGCTCTTTGAATAGATCACAAACACATGACACACATACCTGTCCTGGTAGTGAACTTCAACAGAGAGAGCTTTCTATGTGAGGAAGGCTAGAGATAAAAGGGAAAAGAGAACTGGTTTCTACTGGAAGATCCTGAAAATATTACCTCTCACTTTTTAGGAAAAAAAAAAAAAGCCCCTTTGAGGGTTTTTACAGGCACAGAGACTTGCTTTAAGTCTCTCGTGTGTGTGTGTGTGTGTGTGTGTGTGTGTGTGTGTGTGTGTGTGTGCCCTTTGACTTAGAAAAGGGATCAACTGAAATAAAGAAATGTTTCCTGCTTCTCATCAACAGATGAAAGGACAAAACATTACACTAGCATCACATCTAGGGAAGAGGGAGGAGAAAGAGAGATTGGAACATAGATAAAGAGAGATGAACAGCAAAAGAGAATAGCTGTCATGTGAGGCTCAGTCTGTGGGCTCCACAGGTACCCAGTGCCTCAAATATAAAGGTTTAAACTGAACATTTATTAGCCAGCTACACAGGTACAAACTGATTAACCTTACATACACTGACTATATCACTTTCTTTCACAGTGGTCTGATAATTTTTACTTTGGGATTCCTATTCTGTATGTGGTTCCTGGGTCCATTAGCAAAATACTATCTGCTTTCATTTTTTAAAAAAATTTATTTGTTTATTTATGGCTCCGTTGGGTCTTTGTTGCTGCGCACGGGCTTTCTCTAGTTGCGGTGAGTGGGGGCTACTCTTCATTGCGTCCCAATTTTTCATTATTATTAACAACATAGCAATGAACATTAATTTTAACTTTCTTTGTGGGCATATATGAGAGTTTTGTAAAGGTACATATGAGCATCTTCAGCTTTTCTAGATGTTGCCAAACTGCTCCTCAAAGTGACTGCACCTATTTATTGCTACCACCTATAGTTTTTGAGGTTATTTCTCCATATCTGTGCTTATAAATATTTGTAATCTTATTTTTTTGTCAATCTGATGAGTATGAAATACTCAATTCAAATGCCCAATATTTGAATCCCATTGCAATGACTAGGGCTAGTTTGGGGGAAACTATTATATTTATCATATTTAGTCTTCCTATTAATGAACATAGTTTCTCTGACCATTTATTCAGATTTTTAAACTTTTAATAAGGTTTATCATTGACTGTAAAGATTATATACCCCCTTATGTAGATTTATTCCTCTCTATATACTTTATATTTTTTATTGTTGTTGCAAATTTTTAAAATTATATAGATATAGATAATTTTTGGTATAGTAAATGGAATGCAATAAATTTATCCTACTAACTATATACACTAGAAAAGAAGAAAATTCTCAAATCAGTAATCTAAGCTCAATCTAGAAAGAGAAAATAAAAATAAACCTAAAAGAAGCAGAAGGAAGGAAATAATAAAGAGTAGATAGGAAGTCAATAAAATTGAAAACAGATAAACAATAGAGAAAATCAATGAAACAAACTGGTTTTTTAAAACATCAATAAAGTTGACAAACATAGTAATTACCAATATCAGGAATAAAACAGAGAATACCCCTTCGGACCCTTCAAACATCAAAAGGATAATGAACAACTCTACACATATAAATTTGACAACTCAGATTAAATGGACTAATTCCAAAAAATCTTAAGCCACCAAAAATCACTCAGTATGAAAGAGAGAACTTGAATACCCCTGTGAGTATTAAATAAATTGAATTTATAATTTTAAAAACCACCAAAGAAGAAATCCCCAGGCCCAGACAATTTCCCTGAAGAATGCTACCAAATGTTTAAGGAGGAATTAACACCACCTCTACACAATCTATTTCAGAAAACAGAAGAAGAGGGAACATTTTCTAACTCATTTTATGAAGCTAGCATTACCCTGATACCAAAACCAGACAATGACAGTACCAAAAAGAAAAAAGGAAGGAAGGAAGGAAAGAAAGAAAAGAAAGAAGGAGAGAAAGAAAGACAGAGAGGAGGGGGGAGGGAACTACAGACCAATATCTCTTATTAACATAGATGCAAAAATGCTTAACAAAAGTTATCAAATACAATTCACAATATACCAAAAGAATTAGAAACCATGACCAAGTGGGATTTATTACAGGGATAGAGACTGGTTAAATATTCAAAATTCAAAGGCTAAATAACATGATCATATCAACTGATGCATCTGACAAAATTTAATACCTATTCACGACAAAATTTCAGAATGACAAAAAGAGAGGGGAATTTAGAGCATCTGTAAAAAAATCCCGACACCTAATATTATACTTAATGGTCACAGATTGAATGTTTTCCTTCTAAGATTGGAAACAAGAGAAGGATGTCTGCTCTCATTGCTCTAATTTAACATGGCTGGAAGTTCTAGCCAGTGCAATAAGGCAAGAAAAGGAAACAAATAGCATATGCATTGGAAAGGAATATCTGACAAAGAATTAGTATCTAGACTATATAAAAAATGCTTAAAGTTCAACAGTGAAAAAAAGCACACAATCCAATTAGAACACAGGCAACAGACATGCAGAAACATTTCCCAAAAGAAGATATACAGATGGCAGATAAACACATGAAAAGATGTTCAGCATCATTAGCTATTAGCCATTAAGGAAATACAAAGTAAAACCACAATAAGACATCACTATGCACCTATCAGAATGCCTAAAATAAAAAATAGCAACACCATCAATTGCTGCTCAGGATGCAGAGAAAATGAATCTCTCATATACTGCTGGTGGGAATGTAAAATGGTAAAGCAATTCTGGAAAATACCCTGGCATTTTCTAAAAGAAAAAAAATAAACTGAACATGCAATTACCATACAACCTAGCAACTGCATTCCAGGGCATTTATCACAGTGAAATGAAGGCTTACTTTCAAACAAAATCGGGTACCTGAGTGTTTAGAACAGTGTGCTGGGTTGAACGATGGCTCCCCAAGAGATATGTTCATGTCCTAATTCCTGGAACCTATGAATGTTACCTTATTTGGAAAAGGGGTTTTTTGAGATATAATGAAGGGACCATTCTGGATTATCTGTGGGCCCTAAATCTAAACACAAGTGTCCTTATAAGAGACACAAAGGGGATAGTTGACAGATAGGAGAGAGGAAGTCGATATGAAGACAGAGGCAGGAACTGGAGTGATAGAGCTACAAGAAAGCCAGATAAACTGTTAAGAGGCAAAGAATGGATTCTCCCCCAGGACTCTCAAAGGGAGTAGGGTCCTGCCAGATTTTGGACTCTGGGCCTCAGAGAAATATGAGAGAATAAATTTCCAGTGTTTTAAGCCCAAGTTTGTGGTAATTTGTTATGGTAGCCACAGGAAACTAATACAAGCAGCTTTATTCAGAAACAGCTCAAAACAAAACAACCCTGATGTTCTTCAAAGGAACATTAAACATTAAACTGTGGAACATCCACACTGCTGAATACCACTCAGCAATAAAAGGGAAAGAACAACTGATACATGCAAAAAAACCTGGATGAATCTGCAAAGAATAATGCTGAGTAAAGAAAAAGCCAATCCTAAAAGATTATATACTGTGTATTCCATTTATATAACATTCTTTTTTTTTTTTTTTTTGCGATACGCGGGCCTCTCACTGTTGTGGCCTCTCCCGTTGCGGAGCACAGGCTCCGGACGCGCAGGCTCAGCGGCCATGGCTCATGGGCCCAGCCACTCCATGGCATGTGGGATCTTCCCGGACCGGGGTACGAACCCATGTCCCCTGCATCAGCAAGCAGACTCTCAACCACTGCGCCACCAGGGAAGCCCCATAAAATATTCTTGATGTGACAAAATTAGAGAAATGGAGAACAGATTAGTAGTTGCCAGGGGATAAGGAAAGCTGGAGACGGGAGGGACGTTTAGCTATAAAAAGCAGCATGAGAAATGCTTGCAGTCATGGAAATGTTTTGTATCTTGACTGTATCAATGTCAACATCCTGGTTGTGATATAGTACTGTAGTTTTGCAAGATATGACCATTGAGGGGAACTGAATAAAGGGTATATGGGATCCCTTTATATTATTTCTTGCAACTGCATATGAATCTACAATTATCTCAAAATTAAAAATTTAATTTAAAAAAGTGATCTGCTTCATGGGGGCAGGGCAGGGGGTAGAAAGAAGAAAAAAAAAAAAAACAAAAAAAAAAAAACCCAACCAAACAAAAAAACCCAAGAAGCATCATCTTAAAGATGTCAATGTAGCCCCAAATAAAATTCAGTCTATTTAAAGCTGTAGTTTCCCTTTTGACAAAGAAGTGTTTTATCATATTTCTTATAAGTGAAATAAGAAATGGTGTTAAAAGTAATATCATTTTCCTTTTTATTCTTCTCTTTCTGCAATATTAAGAAAGCAAATCATCAGTATGCTGTTATAAAATTTCCCCTCTGCAAACTGCTTCAGACTCAGTTCTGTAACTGACACTTGGGTCGTTCTCTCTTTTCTCTCAGAAATTCTGTTTTTAACTTTTATTTCATATTAAATTAGAAGAATGTTTCACCATCTTTTATTTCTGTTTTTTCACTCCAAAGTGCAGGTTATTTTAAATACCATAACCCAATTCCCACCCAGTTTACACTTACTGCTTTATTTGCCCTTACTTAATCAATGACTAAGTGTCTATCTGCAGTCTATTTAACCTCACTAGTTTTCAGTTTCCATGACACCACTAATTCCCAAATTACTTGTTTCCAATGTTAACTTCATATTAGGACTCCAAGTACCTTTAAATGCCCTAATGCTTTCAGTATTTTTCTTCTGTCATTTGCATTTTCTTTAACATAAAGGCAGACCACCAACCTCAAATCAGGGTCACAATCTGTACCTTTACAATGTGTCATGAGAATGTGAACACCTTAGGACAAAGGCCAGATGCCACATTCTTCCATTTTTGTTAAAGGTTCTGACACTTGGTAGTAAAAGCTCTTTCAGGACTTCCAAAGTCACAGGTTCTGCTAATTCTTCCTTCACAATTCTCTCAACTGTTTTTTCAATTGACAAGGCCATCATGTCTAGCCTAATGAAACAGCTTCTTATCAGATCTCCCTATACCCAGAATCTTTTCACTTTAAAATAGACTGCAGACTATGGTCAGACACATGTTTGGCTTATTTTTAATTTTTTGCATCTCACATTGCTATTTGAAGGCATTCAATTGCTTTCCATTTGCTAAGAACAATGTTTTCAAAGGGTACATAATATTTTGTGAAACTTCTTTTCCTAGTCATGTGTTTTGAGTCACAATGTAAATGTATCCTGTGAATCATGGTTAAAAACAAAAAATTGAAAAACAATCTCTTAAAGAATAAGGTCTAAATTTCTACACCAGACATTCAAGACTTATCACAATCTTATCCCTAACTACTTGTTATATCCTTACTGTTCACTTCTTCCTTCACAAATCCATTAATCCTCTCAAATTAATCTAATTGTCCTACCTTAAAACACACCCCATGCTTTGCCAACTGTCTTTGCAGATATGCCATAGGGATTTCACTAAATATACAATAAAGGGAAAAGGACAAAATAGAACCTTAAAAACAAATCTATCAGAATTTTACCAATATCAAATGCCTCCATCTCCATGAAATTTTCTTTTATCACGCTAACAGAGAAGCATTGCTATTTTATCTAAAACCGTACAATACCTGTTCTTTTGACTATTCTTATGGTGATTATGTAATGCCTTTTAAGATAATAGTTCGTTATCATCTTATAGCCCTTCTTGTAATATAAGGACATTAAAATTGGTATCGTACCGAATATACCTTTCTTTAATACAACATTTAATGCTTCCAAAAAAGTTACGAGAAATTTAACTAGCACCCAGCTGAAGGAATAAAACGTTAAAGATAAAACTGAAGTACCTGTGCAGTCCTCTCCATCCCGACTCCTTCCCCTAGTAGAGGTAATGGTTAACGTAAATTCTTACACATGTTTTCCTACTTTTATTACATATACCACTATCTCTGCATTTTAAAACTTTATATTAATGACACCCCAATGTACACATTATATTTTGGCTTACTGTGCTCTACATTGCTTACCATATTTGCTCATGTTGCTGTAAATGGCTCTAGTTCATTTATTAACTGGGTATATAATACACTTTTACATTAACTGATCACAGGACATTTATTTATTCTCTTTTTGAGGGATAGTTTGTTGCAACTATTCACTCTTAGAGTGATGTAACAAATATTCTTGTACATGTCTCCCCACATATACATGAGAGTTTCCTTAAGGTACTATCTAGAAGTGGATTTGCTCTACCATAGAGTATGATCATTTTTGCCCTTTTGACATGGTATCAAAATCACTTCCCAGTGTCTGGATTGTATTTTCACTGTTTATCATATCTTCTAGTGAACAAAAAATTTAATTTCTTAAAAAGTTATGGATATATTAATTTCTTATAGAATTACAGTTCTATTTATATTTTCTAATGGCTCTTGAGTCAATTTTTTAAAATTTTTATTTTTCTGAAATGGGAAACTGTCCATTTCAGCTACATTTTCAAATTTATTGGCCTGAAGTAATTTATGCCCACTAGGGGAAGTTTTTCTGTGCTTAACCTACAATTACATGCACATAACTATTATAGGCCACTCTTGGCATAAATTCTTTTAGCAGAATACATGTCAGGATATACAGCATACTGGCAGGGCAATATCACGCATTTTTCTTGAGTAGGAGAAGTCATCACAACAGGCCACTAAGCCAAAAAGGAGCTAATCTCAGAACTGAGGGAACAAAATCATATTGGGGGCTTTATGGAAGAGTGGCTGGAAGAAGTTGCTACTGCACGTAGCCCGGCTTTAGGAAGACCAGTATAAACTCCATGAAGCCAGACATTTTTGACTGCTTTTTACTACTAAAATCCATGGACCTAGATTAGTACCTGGTTCAAAATTTTCAGAAGGACTGGAGAAGAGCAGAGATGAGAATGACTCAGAATTATAGCAGCTTGGAAATCCTGAACAGAAGCCAGTCTGACAAGGTAGAAAGGACCTGATTTCATGTCCAATACAAGAGGATCTCATAACTTGGAGAGGCTACCACATGTACAATGCTCTAATCACCAATACATCTCTGACGATAAATACGGATACCAGGTAAATCATAGGAGAAAAACACCAAGACACATATTAATCAAACTATCAAAAATTAAATACAAAGAAAAAATATTAAAAGCAGCAAGGGAAAAGCAACAAATAACATTCAAGGGAATCCCCATAATGTTAACAGCTGATCTTTCAATAGAAACTCTGCAAGCTGAAAGGGAGTGGCAGGAAATATTTAAAGTAATGAAAGGGAAAAACCTACAACCAAGATTACCCAACAAGGATCTCATTCAGATTCGATGGAGAAATTAAAACATTTACAGACAAGCAAAAGCTAAGAGAATTCAGCACCACCAAACCAGCTTTACAACAAATGTTAAAGGACCTTCTTCTCTAGGCAGGAAACACAAGAGAAGGAAAAGACCTACAATAACAAACCCAAAACAATTAAGAAAATGGGAATAGGAACATATATATCAATAATTACCTTAAATGTAAATGGATGAAATGCTCCAACCAGAAGACATAGACTGGCTGAATGGATACAAAAACAAGACCCTTATATATGCTGTGTACAAGAGACCCACTTCAGACCTAGGGACACATACAGATTGAAAGTGAGGGGATGGAAAAAGATATTCCATGGAAATGGAAATCAAAAGAAAGCTGGAGTAGCAATTCTCATATCAGACAAAATAGACTTTAAAATAAAGACTATTACAAGAGACAAAGAAGGACAACACATAATGATCAAGGGATCAATCCAAGAAGAAGATATAACAATTGTAAATATTTATGCACCAAACATAGGAGCACCTCAATACATGAGGCAAATGTTAACAGCTATAAAAAGGGAAATCAACAGTAACACAATCACAGTAGGGGACTTTAACACCCCACTTTCACCAGTGGACAGATCATCCAAAATGAAAATAAGGAAACACAACTTTAAATGGCACATTAAACAAGATGGACTTAACTGATATTTATAGGACATTCCATCCAAAAACAACAGAATACACTCTCTCCTCAAGTGCTCATGGAACATTCTCCAGGATAGACCATATCTTGGGTCACAAATCAAGCCTTGGTAAATTTAAGAAAATTGAAATCATATCAAGTATCTTTTCGGACCACAGTGCTATGAGACTAGATATGAATTACAGGAAAATAACTGTAAACAATACAAAAATATGGACGCTAAACAATACAGTACCAAATAACAAAGAGATCACTGAAAAAATCAAAGAGGAAATCAAAAAATACCTAGAAACAAATGACAATGAAAACACAATGACCCAAAACCTATGGGATGAAGCAAAAGCAGTTCTAAGAGGGAAGTTTACAGCAATACAATCCTACCTCAAGAAACAAGAAAAATCTCAAATAAAAAACCTAACCTTACACCTAAAGCAATTAGAGAAAGAAGAAGAAGAACAACAAAAAAAAAAAACCCAAAGTTAGCAGAAGGAAAGAAATCATAAAGATCAGACCAGAAATAAATGAAAAAGAAATGAAGGACACAACAGCAAACATCAATAAAACTAAAAGCTGGTTCTTTGAGAAGATAAACAAAACTGGAAAACCATTAGCCAGACTCATGAAGAAAAAATGGGAAAAGACTCAAATCAACAGAATTAGAAATGAAAACAGAGAAGTAACAACTAACACTGCAGAAATATGAAGGATCATGAGAGATTACTACAAGCAACTGGCAATTGTCTATGCCAATAAAATGGACAACCTGGAAGAAATGGACAACTTCTTAGAAAAGCACAACCTTCAAGACTGAACCAGGAAGAAATAGAAAATATAAACAGACCAATCACAAGCACTGAAATTGAAACTGTGATTAAAAATCTTCCAATAAACAGAAGCCCAGGACCATATGGCTTCACGGGTGAATTCTATCACACATTTACAGAAGAGCTAACACCTATCCATCTCAAAGTCTTCCAAAATATATCAGAGAGGGAGGAACACTCCCAAACTCATAATACGAGGCCACCATCACCCTGATACCAAAACCAGACAAAGATGTCACAAAGACAGAAAACTACAGGCCAATATTACTGATGAACATAGATGCAAAATCCTCAATAAAATACTAGCCAACAGAATCCAACAGCACATTAAAAGGATCATACACCACGATCAAGTGGGGTTTATCCCATGAATGCAAGGATCCTTCAATATACACAAATCAATTAATGGGATACACCATATGAACAAATAGAAGGATAAAAACCATATGATCATCTCAATAGATGAAGAAAAGGCTTTTGACAAAATTCAACACCAATTTATGATAAAAACCCACCAGAAAGTAGGCATAGAGGGAACTTACCTCAACATAGTAAAGAACATATATGACAAACCCACAGCCAACATCGTTCTCAATGGTGAAAAACTGAAAGCATTTCCACTAAGATCAGGAACAAGACAAGGTTGCCATTCTCACCACTATGATTCAACATAGTTTTGGAAGTTTTAGCCACAGCAATCAGAGAAAAAAAAGAAATAAAAGGAATCCAAATCGGAAAAGAAGAAGTAACACTGTCACTGTTTGAGATGCCATGATATTAAACATAGAGAATCCTAAAGATGCTACCAGAAAACTAGTAGAGCTAATCAGTGAATTTGGTAGTGTAGCAGGATACAAAATTAATGCAGAGATCTCTTGCATTCCTATACACTAATGATGAAAAATCTGAAAGAGAAATTAAGGAAACACTCCCATTTACCATTGCAACAAAAAGAATAAAATACCTAGGAATAAACCTACCTAAGGAGACAAAGGACCTGTATGCAGAAAACTATAAGACACTGATGAAAGAAATTAAAGATGAATCAAACAGATGGAGAGATATACCAGGTTTTGGATTGGAAGAATCAACATTGTGAAAATGACTATACTACCCAATGCAATCTACAGATACAATGCAATCCCTATCAAACCACCAATGTCATTTTTCACAGAAGTAGAACAAAAAATTTCACAATTTGTGTGGAAACACAGAGGACCCCGAATAGCCAAAGGAATCTTGGGAAAGAAAAACGGAGCTGGAGGAATCAGACTCCCTGACTTGAGACTATACTACAAAGCTACAGGAATCAAGACAGTATGGTACTGGCACAAAAACAGAAATAGACATCAATGGAACAGGATAGAAAGAGCAGAGATAAACCCATGTACATCTGGTCACCTTATCTTTGATAAAGGAGGCAAGAATATACAATGGAGAAAAGACAGCCTCTTCAATAAGTGGTGCTGGGAAAACTGGACAGCTACATGTAAAAGAATGAAATTAGAACACTCCCTAACACCATACACAAAAATAAACTCAAAATGGATTAAAGATCTAAATGTAAGGCCAGACACTATCAAACTCTTAGAGGAAAACATAGGCAGAACACTCAATGACATAAATCCCAGCAAGATCCTTTTTGACCCACCTCCTAGAGAAATGGAAATAAAAACAAAAATAAACAAATGGGACCCAGTGAAACTTAAAAGTTTTTGCACAGCAAAGGAAACCATAAACAAGAGGAAAAGACAACCCTCAGAATGGGACAGAATATTTGCAAATGAAGCAATTGACAAAGGATTAATCTCCAAAATTTACAAGCAGCTTAGGCAGCTCAATATATAAAAAAAAGAAACAACCCAGTCAAAAAATGGGCAGAAGACCTGAATACACATTCTCCAAAGAAGATATACAGATTGCCAACAAACGTATGACAGGATGCCCAACATCATTAATCATTAGAGAAATGCAAATCAAAACTACAATGAGATATCATCTCACACCAGTCAGAATGGCCATCATCAAAAAATCTACAAATAGTAAATGCTGGAGAGGGTGTAGAAAAAAGGGAACCGTCTTGCACTGTTGGTGGGAATGTAAATTGATACAGCCACTATGGAGAAGAGTATGGAGGTTCCTTACAAAACTACAAATAGAACTACCATATGACCCAGTAATCCCACTATTGGGCACATACCCTGAGAAAACCATAATTCAAAAAGAGTCATGTACCACAATGTTCACTGCAGCTCTATTTACCATAGCCAGGACATGGAAGCCACCGAAGTGTCCATTGACAGATGAATGGATAAAGAAGATGTGGCACATATATACAATGCAGTATCACTCAGCCATAAAAAGAAACGAAATTGAGTTATTTGTAGTGAGGTGGTTGGACCTAGAGTCTGTCATACTGAGTGAAGTAAGTCAGAAAGAGAAAAACAAATACCGTATGCTAACACATATATACGGAATCTAAAAAAAAGGCCATGAAGAACCTAGGGGCAAGAGGGAATAAAGACGCAGACCTACTAGGGAATGGACTTGAGGACACGGGGAGGGGGAAGGGTAAGCTGGGACAAAGTGAGAGAGTGGCATGGACATATATACATTACAAATGTAAAATAGATAACTAGTGGGAAGAAGCCACATAGCACAGGGAGATAAGCTCCATTCTTTGTGACCACCTAGAGGGCTGGGATAGGGAGGGTAGGGAGACGCAAGAGGGAGGAGATATGGGGATATATGTATATGTATAACTGATTCTCTTTGTTATAAAGCAGAAACTAACACACCATTGTAAAGGAATATACTCTAATAAAGATGTTAAAAAATAAAAAAGACCTAATGTAAGGTCAGACACTATAAAACTCTTAGAGGAAAACATAGGCAGAATACTCCATGACATAAATCCCAGAAAGATCCTTTTTGACCCACCTCCTAGAGAAATGGAAATAGAAACAAAAATAAATAAATGGGACCTAATGAAACATAAAAGCTTTTGCACAGCAAAGGAAACCATAAACAAGACGAAAAGACAACACTCAGAATGGGAGAAAATATTTGCAAACGAAGCAACTGACAAAGGATTAATCTCCAAAATATACAAGTAGCTCATGCAGCTCAATATCAAAAAAAACCAACAACCCAATCCAAAAATGGGCAGAAGACCTAAATAGACATTTCTCCAAAGAAAATATATATATTGCCAGCAAACACATAAAAGGATGCTCAACATCACTAATCATTAGAGAAATGCAAATCAAAACTACAATGACGTATCATCTCACACTGGTCAGAATGGCCATCATCAAAAAATCTACAAACAATAAATGCTGGAGAGGGTATGGAGAAAAGGGTACCTTCTTGCACTGTTGGTGGGAATGTAAATTGATACAGCCACTATGGAGAACAGTATGGAGGTTCCTTAAAAAACTGAAAATAGAACTATTATACGACCCAGTAATCCCACTTTTGGGCATATATCCTGAGAAAACCATAATGCAAAAAGAGTCATGTACCACAACGTTCACTGCAGCACTATTTACAATAGCCAGGATATGGAAGCAACCTAAGTGTCCATCGACAGATAAATGGATAAAGAAGTTATGGCACATATATACAATGGAATATCACTCAGCCATAAAAAGAAAAAAAACTGAGTTATTTGTAGTCAGGTGGATGGACCTAGAGTCTGTCATTCAGAGTAAAGTAAGTCAGAAAGAGAAAAACAAATACCATATGCTAACACATATATATGGAATCTAAAAAAAAAAATGGTTCTGAAGAACCTAGGGGCAGGACAGGAATAAAGATGCAGATGTAGAGAATGGACTTGAGGACATGGGGAGGGCGAAGGGTAAGCTGGGACAAAGTGAGTGAGCGGCATTGACATATATACACTACCAAATGTGAAATAGATAGCTAGTGAGAAGCAGCCGCATAGCACAGGGAGATAAGCTCTGTGCCTTGTGACCACCTAGAGGGGTGGGATAGGGAGGGAGACGCAAGAGGGAAGAGATATGGGGACATATGTATATGTATAACTGATTCACTTTGTTATAAAGCAGAAACTAACACACCATTGTAAAGCAATTATACTCCAATAAAGATGTTAAAAAAATGAAAAATCACATTGGGTGGGTAAATGAGTAAGGAGTAACTGATATTTCCTTTAATATAGGGATAACTTAAAGTCACCACACTCAGAGAAGTTTAAAGCTATGATTTCCTACCAGTTATTAATAGCTTGTTTACAGCTCTCCCAGGTCAATGTGATTTACTCATCAAGTGTCATTTTTAATATAAGCAATGATGCCTGGTATAAACATAGCTCACATTCCAAAAGTCAGCTGTGGTGATTATTTGTAACTCCAAGGGAACAGAGCTAGGTAATCCTTGATCCTCAAATGTATTCCCTTATGTTTTTAAATATGAATGTACCTTTAGCTATGACTCCCTTTTCACTCCTAATTATTTAAATTTTATTAAATTTTCACTCCTAATTATTATTTATAAAAGCTTTCTGCTTTTCTTGATCAGTTTTGCTTCATGTTTCTCTATTATATTATTCTTTTCAAAGAAAAATCTTTTAATTCTATCTATATTCTAATTCCTCAACTTCTGTTCTTTATTTCCTTCCTTTTACTTTCTCAGTTTACTCTTTCTCAAGTTAAATATTCAGCTATAACTTTTCCTCTAAGTACCTCCTTAGCTTCATCTCACAAGCTCTGAAATACTATATTTTTTATTATTGTGCCATATTAAGTAATTTCAATCTTCTGTTGCAATTTTTATTTCTGACTCATGAATTTAGAACTGTGGTTTTAAATTTCCAAGGCTAAGGGATGTTTGAGATTATCTTGTTGGTTTTGATTTCTAATAATGTTGGTTAGAGAATACAGTTAGTGTGATACTGATTTTTTTAAAGCTTTTTTTTAAGACTTGCTTTGTACCCTAATGTGTTGTAAGTTCTTACAAATATCACACATTTATTTGAAAACAATATTCATTAACTATTGTAATCACTGTGTTAGTCTATCCATTAGATCACACTGTTAATTGTTTTGTTCAAATCTTTTCTAGCCTTACTAATAATTTGTATGCTTGAGCAACTATAGAAAAGGGTATTAAATCTCCCATTATGACTGCAGATTTGTCATTTTATTCTTGTAATTCTGTCAATTTTTGCTGTATATAGTTAATAGGTGCATACAAGTTTTTCTTATATATTTTCTTTGGAGTTTTTCATTTTATAATTTGTAGTAGGCTCTTTTTCTCTAATAAAGCCTCTGCCTTAAAGAACACTGGATCTGATATCTATATATTATATTAGCTTTCTTCTTATTAGTGTTTGCCTCATACATTTCTTTTATTCTTCACTTCTAATCTCTGTGTCCTAATGTGTCAAGTATTCCTCTCATAAGTAAAATGTAGATAAATTTTTAAAAATCTGACATTGTCTTTTAATCTGATAAGATTAGTACATTTCTGAAAACTAATATTTGAGTATATTTCTATCATCTTATTTTGTACTTAATATTTTTACTTTGCTCTTCCTTAGAACTTCCTTGTTTTTTTCTGCCTTCTGTTGACAAAGTTTTTTTTTTTTTTTTTTTTTTTTTTTTTTTGCGGTATGCTGGCCTCTGCCGTGGCCCCTCCCGTTGTGGAGCACAGGCTCCGGACGCGCAGGCCCAGCGGCCATGGCCCACGGGCCCAGCCGCTCCGCGGCACGTGGTATCCCCCTGGACCGGGGCACGAACCCGTGTCCCCTGCACTGGCAGGCGGACCCTCAACCACTGCGCCACCAGGGAAGCCTTGACAAAGTTTTTTTTAATTTTAAAAATTATATTAAATAATGAGGGAATAAAAAGAATACCTACAAAACATGTGAAAAATATGTCTAGCTCTTGATTTTAATGAGTGGCTAATTACAGTAACTAATTTATTAATGTAAGATGAATCTTGCTAAAACTGAGAGATACATGTTAAACACTTCAAAGAAGGCTGGTGAATTTGTCTATTTCTCCTACAGTTCTGTCAATTGTTGCTATATTTATTTTTAACCTCTCTTATCATATGCATTTAGAAATGTTGTATCCTTCTAGTAGTGAAACTTTTATACTTATATAGTAACATTTCCTTACCTCTAATACAGTTTTTCCCTTAGTCTATGTGAAATTTATATAGTTTTTCAAATTTAAAAAATATATATGTGTGTATATATATATACACACACACACACACACACACACACACACACATATATATATGCCATTATCTTTCTTTTAGTAATTCCACACACATTTCTGCACACATACCTACATTATCACAGCCCAAGCTTAATAAAGATCTAAATATCCAATCCTTCCTTCTAAAGATTAGAGGAAACTTAACTTTTAATTCCAACTACTTTGTTCCCTTCTTTTTTCCTTTCAGGTCCCAGCCTTAAGATATTTACTTGGACAGTTCTTGGAATTTCCTTCACTTTCTTACCAACTCATGGATAGAATTAAGTAAAAAAAAATTTTATTCAGCATTTTTAATTGTTTTTAGTGGGAAGTTGCTGTTAGTACTTAGCTAACCACACTGCCAGAAATAAAATTCATCTCCTAAATTTTCTTTACTCTGCCCTATTCCCTTTCTTTATACTGGTTTAGAAATCACACATTAATTAGTTTTATATTTTTAATGGATATACCTAAGCTTTTAATATAGAAAACTGACTTAAAATCTAAAATCAATCAGTATATCTTCCTCTCAAATAATACAAGGAAGTTAAGACTCTTAAGGGAAAATCTTCTCCCTTCTTACATGATATTATTTTTCCTTGTTCCAGTTCCACTTTTATATTTCCTTTTTAGAGAAATTTTTATTTTGAAATAATTACAGACTCAAAAGAAGTTGTAGAGATAATACAGGGAGGTCCATGTACACTTTATCCAATATCCTCCAATGGTTACATCTTAAATAACTGTGGCAAATAGCAAAAACAGGATATTTACATTGGTAAAACATCTGTATATAGTTTTGTGTCACTTTATCACATATGTAGATTCATGTAACCATGACTGCAATCAAGATACAGAATGTTCCATCATCACAAAGTTCTCTCTCATGCTACTTTTCTATAGTCACCTCAGTCCTCTCTGCCCACCCTTCACCCATCATCCTTAACCCCTGGCAACCATGAACATGCTCTCCTTCACTACAATTTTGTCACTTTCAAGATATTGTATAAGTGGAATCACACTTTATATGGTCTTCTGAGATTGGCTTTTTTCACTCAGAATAATGCCATTCTTTCTTCAAGGATCATTCTCCTATCACATGAAGTATTCTTTACTAATTCTTTCAGAGAGTCTATAAGTATATAAACTCTTTCACTAATTGTTTGTTTTGAAAATTTATTTATTATGCTCTCATTCTTAAATAATAGCTTAGGTGAGATTATGTATCAATCATGGTCAGCCAGGAAAAGTGAAACTATTGCAGATAATTAAAGTTAAAAAGTCTATATTACATGGGCTTCCCTGGTGGTGCAGTGGTTAAGAACCTGCCTGCCAACGCAGGGGACACAGGTTCGAGCCCTGGTCCTGGAAGATCCTACATGCCACAGAGCAACTAAGCCCATGTGCCACAACAACTAAGCCTGCGCTCTAGAGCCCGCGAGCCACAAATACTGAGTCCATGTGCCACAACTACTGAGGCCCGCGCACCTAGAGCCTGTGCTCTGCAACAAGAGAAGCCACCTTAATGAGAGGCCTGTGCACCACAATGCAGAGTAGCCCCCATTCGCTGCAACTGAAAAGAAAGCCTGCACGCCGCAACAAAGACCCAACGCAGCCAAAAATAACTAACTAAATAAATAAATTTAAAATAAAAAGTCTTTATTACAGAAATTTAGGTGTTTGCAAAACTGTTAGGAAAACTCTCAATAACTTCATCATCAGATATTGTCTCTCTTTCATTCTTCCATGGTCTCAATCTGCAATTCCTATTATATGTATGTTGGATCTTCTCATTTTATTTGCCGTGTCTATGAAACTCCACTTCAATTTTTCTAACTCTACTGCCTTTAGGGTAATTTTCTCAGATCTATCTTCTGGTTGTCAATTCTCTCTTCAACGGCCAATTATTTTTTACCTTTAGATATTCTACTTTAATGTTTTGGGATTTTGTTGAAAATATTTTATACTTTTCTATATATATTCTCCATACAATTATCTGAAGTTAATAGAGGCTAATCCTAGTGTGTAATTGGGTCTACTGACTCTTATTCATATTGGCTGTATCCTTGCATATTTTGTAACTTTTGTAAAGTGAAACCATGTTGAGCAGTTCATTTTCTGAGGAAATACAGTGTAGCCTGGGTTGAGGGTGCTTCATTCTAGAATAGCTTTTATCTTAGTTTCTTGTAAGGCACCTAGGGAATATTTATGTTCAATTAATATTTTTATATTGATTTCTCAACATACGGAATGTAAGGAGTGTAAGTTTAGACCTCAAACCTAAAAAATGTTACGCCTATTGGTTAGAAATTCTCAGGGAAGCTTTTTTATTCACTTAGACACACAGTCCAGGTTCAGAAAAAATCTACCTTGTGGTCTGCCTATGCTGGAGAGATTTTTTTTTTTAAAAAAATTCTGTTCTTTGAACAAATTCCTAGGGTTCCCAATCTTGACTGGCTATTAAACCTATATGTTTGGGCCAGGACATTCCCCCACCCCCATCCCATTCCCAGGATAGCCCATGTTACTACTCATACTTGCCACTCTATTTTTTAAACCCTCTCCATTTTTAGGTCTTGAGGATTTTTCTTTCTGACAAGCACAGCTATGGACTCAAAGGGATATTTGTTGCATTTTAGCTACCACTTCTGGATGTTGAGTAGTGGGAGAATTTTCAACTTAATAGTAGATTCCCTGTCCAGGAATTCTCTTATAAATTTTTTTATTCTTCACTTAGCCCGTAGCATCGTGGCTGGCAGAGAGCAGTGCAAACAAATGTGTCATTGAGAGATATAGTGAATCAATTATTATTCTTTATCAGTATTCCTTTCCTTCATTAATTCTTTTTATCGAACATTTATTTCTCAAATCCCTCATTATAAATTTGTAAATTTATGTTTTATGGACTTCATTTAGTATAATTTTCTCACATTGACTACTATAGTAGTCATGGTAATCCATCCTTAACTTCTTTCTCCTTTCTTTTTGCCTCATGTAGAACTGCCAGTTATCTTTTTAACATGAAACTCTTGCCATATCATTTTACTGCCAATGGACTTGCAAATATCTTTTTTTTTTTATTGCTTTTACCATTTTAAACTCTTCTTTCAACAGTTATACTCAACTATACTTTCCATTAAATAAGGCAGTGCCAAATGTGGGGAGCATATGAGTCTTAAGTATTTGGTTCTATTATATTCTGCTTTATTCTTGGTATCTCATTAACTTGAGAGAGATTTTACACAGGTTTTGGTTTAGTTTCCAGGAGTAAATATAGAAATTGTTCCATATATGGCTCTTTCATCATATCTCTGCCATGTTCATATGCATTAGGGATATACCGTATATTTCCTAAAACATACATTCTAATTATGTAATAATTTTCTTCAAATTTATATGTGTATAAAATTATATTCACATAAATCTTTCCCCCTATACACCTTAGCTCAATCCTGAATGTTATACACCACTGTTTATCTTCAGTGAAATCTCTGCAAAACTTAGTAGAATGTCAAGAATCCAATGGACATTAACAAATATTCATTTGTGGCAATCATGATGACCTCACACAGGCTTTTTGAAAGTGATTTTCAGAAATCATCAGCTATTCTTTAACACAGATTAAAAAATCTTCTCCCAGAAGAGATGATTGCCTATCAGTCAAAGAAGAAACAAACATACAGTAAAAACAAGTGAGATCAAGTGTTCATTTAAATTCAATTTTTTAAGTTAAAGATCCGGTGTAATATAGCATTAGACACCATGAACATTTTGGATAAATAAAATTGTATGGAAACTCCAGTGAGTGACACAAAATTACACATGGCTTAAAATTTTTCCATATACTGTGGTTTGCACTATGAATTTCAGACTTGTGGTTTGAAATACACTAGCACCCAAGCACTGGAAGAGAGCTGCAATTATGTCAATGGACATTCTACAAACATCAGTAGTAAAGATACAATTCCACTGCAGTAAGCTGATTAGCAATGCTAATGTGCATACAATGCAGTCATATAATTAGAAAGAGTTTTACTCACAGTGATGTTGAAGTTATGGGGTTAGGACAGTTTCCATTTCAAAAGACAGGAGAATCTAGGTTACCACACCAGGAAAAAGTAAATCGTCTAATTTAACCTTTTGAGAATATTATGGCTTATTTAAATAAAAACAACTTTACCCTTACTTGTGAAAATTAAGGTCGATTATGAGTTAGTTCTTCCCCAGTTAAAAGAGATTTAAAAAAGAGAGAGAGAGAGAAGAAGCAGACCCTCAATAGGAATGATAGCTAAAGAATCTCCGGCATGTAAGTACAACTATGTTAGTACAACTAGGTTGTCACCTCATTATTCACTCAAGAGATAATGGAGCTTGATGAGAGAAAAAAAATCATAAAAATGTTCACTTCTTCTCCTGAAAAGGAAAGATGTACAGGGAGGTGGAGAAGAAGAGGAGAGAAGGCAGTCAGTAACAAATACTTGGTTATAATGATGAGAATCCATTTCCCTTGTGCAATTTCATTAGTGTTCCTTCTTTATATTCCTTTTCAGCTATAATGATCTACAAAACATCCTTAAGTTTGGAGTTCTGTAATTAGCTAAGATATACAGTTATCTTTGCTTTCAATGGAGAACTCGTTAGCTGATCACTGATATTTGCAGATGATTCCCACTGTCTCAAAATGTAGGTGTAAATACACTTAAAGTTTAAAGACAAGCTATTTTCTGCCATGATTTATCACATTTGGAGTACATCACCCTCATCATGATACTTTATGGTGGGATAAAGATGTGTTGCCCCTCTGCTTTAGAGTAAGAAACTGGATCATTTAAGTTTTGTGATATTTGCATTTTATATACACGTCCTGAAATGAAAAAGCATTCACAGATCCTTGCATTACATAGGAAAATGTCACCTACAGCTTTAAATAACATTCCTAGAGACAAAAGGAAGCCCAAAGTATCTGCTCTTCAGAAGGACTAAAGGCTAACACACACACACACACACACACACCACCTACTTCCTTAGAGAGCTATTTCTATTTTCATAATATGGTTAAGTTAGGATTATCCAAGGAAAAAATTTCAAAGGATTTATCATTTAACACTTCAATGGAGTTACTAATAGGAATTATATTATATTGAAGTAGGTCATGCCAAGATCCACCCTCTAACTACAAGAGATCAGCAACCATTTCAAACACAACAGCCACAAAAAGCCCACAATTATTACCAGTGTATGTGGCCTAGCATACTGAGAATCAAAAGATTTGAATTGCAACCCAGACATCCAATTACAATCTTATTCATATCTCAGTTAACCATCTACAAAATAAGTAGATGGTTCATATCATAGTGGTTAAAGTAATCATATTATCAATAAAATAAAAATTTGCTTTTCCCTTAGTCCATGATACAAAATATATCAAAGCTAGAGAAATATTAATTCAAGCTGAGGACATTAAACAAAGGGGATTTTCTCTTATCTAAATGGAGCACAGAAATAACTTCCTAAGGTGCAAATTCCTGGAGTTCATGGAACATATTTTTCCTATCCTTAGGAAAATGAAATCATTCACATAGAAGACACTATAAAATGTTAATTAATATTAAGGATGAAATAGTTTTTAAAATCTGAAAAAGAATTATTTATCAGGGATTCTTAATTGACCTGTACATGCATGCCTAAGCTAATTTGTGGGAAAAAATATCCTATAAGCCTATACTATTCTCTGATGAGGGAAGAAGCATTATAAATAGGCTATGCCCTAAAGGAATAAAAATATGTAACACTTCTTGTTAAAAAAATCTTGTTTATGAACTAAGCATAAGATGTTAGAAGGTTCTTGTCTTGCATTCTAACTTCACATCAAAAGTTCTTAGTTTGTGATCTTAAAATTGGGAACTGGACAAGTGCTTACTGTTGTCTCAAGAAGTCACTTATCCCTGTTTTTTGGCTAACATTTCTGGTTTGTTTTCTATTTGGAAGGGTTAACACATTTTGGCTATCACACTTTACACTGGGCTAAAACTAAAGCCAAGATAATAACTTGTCCATCAGTTTTCTAATATCAAATTACTCACATTTGTTCAACCACTTGTGATTAAGAGGGTATAGAGTTGGGGGAGGGAGGGAGGGATTCTCAGGGTTAATAATATTACACTATTTCTAAAAATTATTTCCATTGTTGAATTAAATGAACTAAGTTTCAAGTTTAGCACTAGTCTCAAAACTTGCTCCTAAGAGTCTGAATATTTTATCTGTGATTAATTATATTATTCTCACTTCTAGTCAGACATGCTGTATCCTCTTTATTTTAACAGACTTCTATGGATGTGTGTGGGTTCCCTGAGAAAAAAGCAAAGTGCGGTGTGTGTGTGTGTGTGTGTGTGTGTGTGTGTGTGTGTGTGTGTTTAAGGATTTTACTTTATTCCACTACTGAGATAGTGAGATCTGTTATCCAAAAGCCAAACTGCAGGCTTAGATGTCTAAATAGAATATTCAGGAAAGCTCTTTATAGTTCTTTCAGCATTCTTCTAAATAAGATTTGTTCCTTGCTATGTCCCTATTCTAACAGCTTTGTCCCTATTCTATTCAGCTTTTTTCTGAATGAATGAAAACTACTGAAGGTCCTGTTTCCCCTCAAATTCAAGACTTGCCTTTAATTGTGGGACATGATGAATCTTCTTGTTGACTGAAAATATACTTATATCTTCACTCAACAAACAATTCTCAGTAGTGGAAAGGAGGAAGCACAACTGGATACTTCTGTGTATTTAATATCATTATAATGAAAAAGAATATCATAAATATGACTAAATCATATAATAAAAAGCATATAATATATAAAAGAATACCTGTATTATATAGATATACGTTACCCTTTATATACTTCCTTATCTTGACCTTTTCAATAACTCTATCATTTAAGCAGGGGAAGAAGTATCAATACGATTCCCAAATTACAGGTGAGAGACAGAAAACACTTTGCCCCAAAGTCTCAAAACCATTAAGTGGCAGAGTCAAGACTTGAACTGGTTAGACATTATTTTCAGTCTGCTTCACTGTGATAAAATTATAAGCACAGTTAGAAATGTTTAATAAAGAGTCAATTTCCTTAATTATATGTTTCAATAACAATTTTTAGTAATATCTGTACTAATTTTTATAGTAAATACAAATATTTGTATGTATTTATATACAAATACACTTGTATACAATAAATGAACTTTGGTGGAAAAAACACTGATATTTGTATAGTTTGTAATATAAATCACTTTGTAAATAATAAACAAAATCTCATTCAACTAATAAGAATTATTAAATAGTATAAGAGAACTGAGACCAACTATATTTAAAAATTGATTGAGAGAGGGAGAGAGAGAGAGACACTTTAAAAAATATGTTGATTTCTTTGTCTGAATTGAGATATATAATTCCTATTAAGGTCAAGAAAGAACAATAGTTTTTTGTAGAGAGCATTATGGGATCACCCTTAGAGGGCTTGATGAGACCTAATTTATGAAAGTAGATATTCACATCATCTCTCCTTTGTCATTCACACATCATCAGCATTGGCTTCCAATTTTTCAAACAAATGCCCTCCAAAGAGTTCTATGTTTTTCCCACTTCAATACTAGGTTTTCTAACATCTGACTATTAAATAAAAGGCATAATATGGCTATAGCCTAATCAAGCCCAGCAAAACTCAGAGGCCAAAGCATCCCCAGGAAATCAAACTGGAAGAAGTAATGAAAATAACATGTGTGTGTTTGGATGTTTTAGACATTCTTCTTATGTATTTAAAATTTATTAAGATTATTTAGAACCTTTAGAAAACATTGCATTAACTTACAATATCTATTTTTTATTTAATCCATATACTGTATTAAGAACTTGATCATGTCCTTCTAAAAATACTACCATTAACTCTCCAATGTTTAATAATGTGTGATCCAGTTTGCAAGTTATTCAAGGCCCCTTGATTTTTAATACCCCTTCTTGAGCTCTAGACAAAGAAAGAAAGATGTGGCAAAATATTAAATCAAGAAAGGCTGTAAAAGAAGTTTTGGAAAAGAGATAAAAATCACATGGATAAAACGGTCTATCAAAAGTCTTCCTGTCGGGCTTCCCTTGTGGTGCAGTGGTTGAGAGTCCGCCTGCCGATCCAGGGGACACGGGTTCGTACACCGGTCCGGGAAGATCCCACATGCCGCGGAGCGGCTGGGCCCATGAGCCATGGCCGATGAGCCTGCGCGTCCGGAGCCTGTGCTCCGCAATGAGAGAGGACACAACAGTGAGAGGCCCGCGTACCAGAAAAAAAAAAAAAAGGCTTCCTGTCTACTATTTTTTGCCTGGCTTTAGTACCTTCTCACTGAGGTATGGATAGCGTCAAGTAGACTGGGTAGAAATACTGTCTGCCAAGATAGAGGTAACAAGCTAGAGATCAAAAGAAGCGTGTAATGGTATTCTCCAACACGCAGCTCTTCTATTCTTTCAAGATCACCATTTTGCCATATATATATATATATATATATATAAATACACACACACACACAATCATTAAATTGAACAAGTGTAATAATAAAAAAAGTTATTGTTGCCTTTCAATATGATAATTTATTCTATGGGACTTCCCATGCCCATGCATGAAATTTAGGGCAGATTTCATGTTTCTGTTTATTTACAGGTATTAAAAATACTCAACAATTAATACGTCTAGTCTAGTCTGGTAATAAAAACTTTATATTTTAACGTATGGCTACTTTTCTTTCCCAATTCAGTTCTGCCGTAGGCTGTCTGCTTGCAGCGGTAAAGAAGGTGTCTGACTCTCACTTGCAGATCCTTTGATTTGGGTGAAGTTCTCTTTCTGCTTACTGTTACTGACAAAATGGCAGTTCACTTCATTATTGGGATCACTGGGCTCCTCCAGGCAGTCTATAGGTCTAAGACAACCTTGTATCATCTCTCTTGTGCATATGGCTTACCTCTGATCCATGACATGACATACACTCAAGCAACATTTGCTCAAAAAAAACCTGAAATTGTAGGTTACCTAATACAGCCACATGTTCATCACTCCACCTTTACAGCAGCTGGCCAATCAATATCAAGCTATAGATCTTTCAGGCATTAGTCAGAGAACAGTTCTTAAAATGCAGGTGTCAGTTATTAAGCTTTCTAGGTCATCTCCAAGAAGCTTCTCTCTTGGATTCAGATGAAAGGAGATGCATCCATACTCCTCCTCCTTGGAGGTGTGATGGGACACTCAGCACACCAACTCTCTCCAAGAATCTTCCTTTTCTTAATTTCCACCCTCCCAATTCTTTTATATCCTTGACAAAGTTAAGAGGCTTAAGAATCACATAAATGGTTTTCTCCCTCCTCTGAATGTAAAAACTGGAGTGTGTTTTCGTATATTACTGGCAAATCTTTTCTTAAGACTCAGCTAAAACAAACAGGGATAGTCCCATTTTAAGATCCTGTTACACACAATTCCAAACTACACGAAATTTAGGTGGTAAGGAGAAATAATTATTTTTCACCAAATAAGAAACAGCAAATACTAGCAGATGATTTGAAAATTATTATAGCCAAAGTAAGATCACCAAATTAACAGTATTTACTTACCACCATGCTTTCATTTGCCAACCATATGCTCATCTTCAAAACAATTAAATACAAATGTAGTTATTGGTGATTTTCATGTACCAAGAATAAATTATGGCTCAAATTCTAAGAAAATAGACATGCAACTCTGTGCCCCAAGCTGCTAACTGTATTTCCACTGAATGCTGTATCTAAGATGTAAACAAGAGTCCAAGGAGAGAAAAATGTCTTCCCTTTTGGCTACATTATCTTAGGGAACTTATAAGCTCTTAAGAAATAATTAACATTATAGACATTTAATAGATATTCTGTATCAAAGAAAATATTGGCTCTAAAAAAAAACCCAAATAAATTGACTCTATGTAGAATGAATAATCACGAGCTGAGTTTAAATCAACAGTTTTATAATATGGAGAAACAATTTTAAATGGACTCAAGTTTAAAATTTTTCTCAAAAACATTCAGTGGTGCTTAATGATGATCAAGCTTTGACTCCTGTAGCATTTGGGTTTAAAATTACTTCTGGAACATCAGAAATCTTACTGTTTCTACCTAACCCTTTTCCATTTTTCTGAACATCTGAGATACAATAGCCATACCACTATGGAATGTTTTCTTTACAATTTGCCATTTTAATGAACCTTGTTTGGCCTTTTAATATTTTACTTTTTCTTTTACCATTATCTGTTTTTAAGGTCGCTCTAATTAGTTTGAATTTTAAGTATTTGTGCAGGGTTATCTAAGATGAAAGAATAATTTCTAGGAAAAATACTAATATTAATAATAATTAAAACTACATTTCAATAAATTTCACCAAAACCCAGAAAGAATATAATTTATAATGAAATCCATCCAGAAATGGTTTTTCAGTGCCTGTTTTTGGTTGCTGATTATTCTATAGACCTAGATAAAGAACTGTATGAGCTATACAACTTGGGTACACAGTGAGCATGTTAAAACTAAGAGGCAGCATTGACTTAAAAATCTTCGCAGAATTCAAACCTTTAATCATGATTTGAATATAGATTTTCATATTTAATATCATGAAGCCTCCTTAAAAAATTTTTTTCCAGTCCCACAGCCTAATATTACTTTGTTTCTGTATTCACTTTCACAGCCTATGGCTTTTGACAAGGATAATGGCAGATAAACATAAGCCATAGCTTTGTCATAGATTTGATCCAATCAAATGATCAGTAGGCACATTCTTTCTTTTTGTTTTAGTTGGAAATCATTATTATTATATTATTATTATTTTTTTTTTTTGCGGTACGCGGGCCTCTCACTGCTGTGGCCTCCCCCGCTGCGGAGCACAGGCTCCGGACGCGCAGGCTCAGCGGCCATGGCTCACAGGCCCAGCCGATCCCCGGCATGTGGGATCCTCCCGGACCAGGGCACGAACCCGCGTGCCCTGCATTGGCAGGCGGACTCTCAACCACTGCGCCACCAGGGAAGCCCCATTATTATTAGTAGTAGGCACATTCTTATTGCTAGTTTTCTATTTCTTTTCAAAGGCAATGGCAACTGTCATTTTGTTAATTTCAAACCAGCCAATTTCCTAGAACAAACCGAGGTTCCAGTGCCCAGTGGAAAGCTGAAGGAATCTAATATTGCTTTCTTTCCTTCTTCACTCCTCTCTTATGTATGTGTATATATGTTTGTATGTGCATGAATGTAATGAAAACATTATTTTTGCAGCTTTTGGCCTGGATGCTTGTCACTCTACTTGCTGTAATTCAATTTACCCCCTTACAAAAAGATAGATGGTTTAAGTTGCAATTCCTGCCTCTTTAGAATCTTCATGCAGGCAAGCTTAGCTAATAAAAAATTTTGATTAATGTAGCCAAATACCAACTCCTACCTCAGGCCCGCCCTACTTGAGATACTATCATCAGATTGGTTTACAGAAGAGAAGGAAATAACAATAAGGTTGGGAGGGATGGAGATGGGGTAAAACAGTAATAAAAAGTAATTATATAAAAATGTTAAAGATATAACATCTGTTTTTTTGTTTAACCCACTGAGCTTGACAGTTCCAGATTTATGTTATTGTCCATGTTTAAACAGATACAGAAATGGAAAGGGAAAAGAATGTTTATGTGAGATTATTAAATGGTGCAGGAAAAATGAGTCATTATTACACTGGTAAGGAAAAGAGAAACTCAGTGAAATTTCTTTCCACAGATTTCCCTTTGTGATCTGCAAGGTGCTGTTCCCCTGCTTACATCCGGTTACCCTGGCAACACACTCCTGTAAAATAAAGATTATTAAAGCGCATATGATTATTTTGCTGCTGAGTGAATAAGACAAGCCACTTCTGAAATGCCTTATCAGAGAAATTCAATTTTAGGCCAAATTATGGTTTTGCTTCCTTCTAGCTTTCTCTTCCCTCCCCCACCCTTCAAATAAAACTATCATCTCCACAGTTACTACATGATTTTTGCTACTCATTCACACTCTTAGTATTTTAAATTAGCTTTATTTTATTTTAACTTCAGAAAAGTATTTTCCCCAATTTTTTTATAGCCCCAGTCTATTTTTCAGCTATCTACCATCTGTTTGCAAATCAAAATTACAAGGCAATGTGTCCATGCCTTAATTTTATTATGTAGTAGTAATAGAAATATTGGGTTCTATACCAAGTATAAATGCATATATCACATATGGAATATGCAATATTTGATCAAAGAATGATGCAAAGAGCTATGAAAAGCATGCAGTGCCATTTTAAAGGCTGTATAACCAACTGTACCAGTTGTCTTTGTCCTTATGTCTAATGTCTTGTGCTTTCCCATTTGACACTGCACTAAGGTAATGTTATAGATGGCTAGCTTTATGGCTGCTTTGACAGCCAGTCACATCTTTGTTGCTCGATACTTCTGCATTTGCTATTGAGTTATTAAAGATAATAGAGGAAAGATTCCTGAGAACTCTGAAATTACTTAGTAACAAACTTCATAAGGTTTGCTAGAACTATCTAGTGATTTTCTTAAAAACTGTAGCTTTTAGCATGTTCAGTGTCCAAACAAAGGTAGGTTAAAAATGAATAAATAAATTGGTAACACTAATCTCTTATTTTTCATGCTGTATATGAAAAATCTATAATTAAAAATTTTTTAATACAAGGGTTAAAGTAGCTTTGAAGTAGAGATGGAAGGAATGAAATCTGATCAGAAAAAAATCAAGGATCCAATAGAACCTACACAGAAGACTTCTTACATGTTTCTTAAAACTAATGAATGGTATGGGAGGACAAGAATGTCTCTGGAGAACCTTCATCCTATGCTGTCCCAGCAGTGGATGGTCATGATGTATGACCTTGTTTCTACTGAGACTTTTTATAGGGCATTTTCCCACTGCTATGATACTGTTGTAACAGAGCATGGAAAAGACCAATAGTGTACAGTGCTGATATTCTAATTACATGCAATTGTTAATTTTTCCTCTGTTAACATTATTTTCAGGCCCAACCAAGTACCATATCCTTATATTTATTAAGCAGGCATACTCACTGCCTTTTTATTTAGTTAACTACAAACCCCTGCTCATTGTAAGAAATAACATCAATATTTAACAGGTTTTAGAAACTGAGCTGAAGCAGAATGCTGTATCAGTTCTTTTGATGAAGAAAACTAAATTTCGTAGTATACACCAAATCTATGGTATGCTAACACCGCCATGGAACTTATGGCTGTAATTCACTCCCAGTACTGCCCAGAAGGTGTCACCACAGCCTCATTGGCTTGAAGGACTTGGGGACATGTGGGGGAGTAGAAACCAAAGGGAGAAAAACAGACACAAAGAAAAAAATTTTTGTGCAGACAAAGGAAAATAAGAACTATCAGGCAATAATATTCCCAAATGTAGAAACCCAAACATTTACTCCACGCTAAAACTACAAATCACTATAGGAGGAAGGAGACCTCCACTCATCAGTAAGAACAGAAAGTGGGAAATTAGAGGAAGGGGCTAGTTGAGGTGATTATTCTGTGGAAAGTAAAAAGAGCTAATGAATAGGAAATATCCATGTACTGAGCCTGGTCCAAGCTTCTCCCCTAAACTGGTTTACCTCATTATCACATCTAGTTGTATAAGCTGCACCAGATCGCATGAAAGGGAAGGTAAAAGAACAGCTGGGAAAAGATGCTAGGAAGAATCAAGGAATATAAAACACAAAGTCTTTTATTGAGAAGCTGCACAAATTAACTCCAAATTACTGCCACAGTCAGAGAAGAGGAGGCTTCAAGGCACAAAACTTGTTGCTGCACTCCATCTTGCTTTATTGTAGGGTCTTCACTCAAGTACTAGTAGCTAAAAGCCATCCTTTTTACAGTACAACATCTTTTAATCTCTGCTCTTGCCCCCTGTAGTTTAATTAAAAGACAATGAAGGTTTTAAAATAGTCAAATGGAAAATATAAAATTGCACCATTTTGTCAAAGCTTAAGATATTTCTGTTCTCAAGCAGGAGGAGAATTCAAAATAACACACTTGGTATTTTATTACACTCCAATCCCTGTGTCATTTCCTCATCAGAAGGCTCTTTGTTGGAATAGCCTTTGGGAATCGGAAAAGCAGTTCAACCCCAGACTGATAAATAGAAGTAAAATTTTTAAAAAACAATAGCCGAATTAGATCAATTTAATTTAATTTGTTCTCTAGATGATTATACTTGATTTTTAGTTTCTAAGATAATATTATTGTAACTCTGTATTCCTCCTATGTTTAGTTGACACAGATCTAAAAATTAGTAGCCTTCTTATTTAAGTATTATTTACTCAATGTGTTGTCGGTTTTAGGGCATCTTTACAAAAATAAGATAAATATAGCAAAATATTATTGGATAATAAGCAGACCTAAATGCTTAGCTTCCCTCCAAGTCTGCAGCCCAAATCTATTAATTTTGGCAAAGGGCAACAAGACAAATCCATGCCATTTGAAATGTTCCATGGGAGTCTTTAAAAATGAAGGTCTTGTCTACTCTTCATGGACATTAAAATGCTTCATCCCAGGGACCCCTTTATAGCAAATTGCAGGCTGTTCCGTTTTATCTGCTTTGACAGGATGAAGGGCTGAGCTGGCCCTAGAGGGATGGGATACAGAACCTGAGTAGTTCAAAATTGAGATTTCCAATAAACCATCTCCTACGATTAGAGGAAAGGCATGGAGGAGATTCATTTCAGCAGATAGTTTCAATCCATTAAGAATTATTCTATTCCTTCTTACTTATTTCATCACTAAAACCCTAACTGAAATCATGTCCCTCCAATGCTCCACTCCATACTAGCACTAAAACTCTCAAAATCAGCCTAGTAGAGCACTGGCATACGTATTTCCTTCTTAGTCACTTGATTCTGACACCTATCTTAATTCTCGATTTATTACAAATTAAAACCCTTTACAATACTACTTTTGCCCAGTCATTATTATTCTTTATCCTTAAGTTCAGTTATCCAGTATAGGGTGAAAATTTCTGAAGCTTCTTTTTTAATTACTGGAAATACCTACATATTTCTTTAGTTAATAAGTGCTGGCAGATACAAGGTTTCAGTTTAATTCTTCATCTACAGATTCCTACTACAGGAATCTTGCTAAAAACTTCCAAAGATATCACTGAATTCATTAATGCCAACTCTCAGACTTTCTTTTGTCCTTCTGTAATTAGGTTTGCCTCTTATCCTTTAGCACTTCCCTTAGAAAGTAAAATTATAAAAAATTAACCCTATTCCAGAAAAATAAAGTTCCCAAAGACACATAATCACAAGTAACCTTACAATATAAAAGTAATCAAAATGGACATCCAGAAAAAAATTCTCTCAACGTCTCTGAAAATTTTTTGTTACTTTTGGTTTGATTTATATTAAAAAAATTTTCCAGTTTCATTGAGAAATCATCAATGTACATCACTGTATCAGTTTAAGACACACAGCATGATGACTTGATTTACATATATTGTGGAATGATTACTGCAATAGGTTCAGCTAACATCCATCATCTCACATAGATACAATATAAAGAAAAGAAAGTAAACAGCCAAGGCATGGAAACAACCTTAATGTCCATCAACAGATGAATGGATAAAGAAGCTGTGGTACATATATACAAATGGAATACTACTCAGCCATAAAAAGCATGAAATAATGCCATTTGCAGCAACATGAATGGAACTAGAGATTATCAAACTAAGTGAAGTAAGTCAGACAAAGACAAATACCATATGATATCTCTTATATGTGGAATCTAAAATATGACACAAACTTTAATGAAACAGAAACAGACTTACAGACAGGGAGAACAGACTTGTGGTTGCCAAGGGGGAGGGAGGGTATGGGAGAGAAATGGAGTGGGAGTTCGGGATTAGCAGATGCAAACTATTGTATATAAAATGAATAAACAACAAGGTCCTACTGTATAGCACAGGGAACTATATTCATTATTCTGTGATAAACTATAATGGAAAAGAATATTAAAAAAAGAATGTATATACATGTATAACTGAATCACTTTGCTGTACAGCAGAAATTAACACAACATTGTAAATCAATTTAAAAAAAAGAAGAAAAAAAATTTCTCCTTGTGATGAGAACTTTTATGATTTAGCCTCTTAAAAACTCTCCTATATAACATATAGCAGTGTTAACTATAGTCATCATGTTGTACATTGCATCCCTAGTACTTATTTAACTTATAACTGGAAATTTGTACCTTTTGAGCACCTTCCTACAATTTACCATCCTCCCACCCTCCACCTCTGGTAACCACAAGTCTGATCTCTTTTTCTATAAGTTTGGTTTTGGTTTTTTTAATTTGTTTTTTGTTTTTTTTAGATTTCACATATAAGGGAGATCATACAGTATTTGTCTTTCTCTGTCTGACCTGTTTCACTTAGCATTATGCCTTCCAGGTTTCTCCATATTGTCACAAATGGCAGGATTTCTTTCTTTTTTTATGGTTGAATAACTCCTGTGTGTGTGTGTATACATTTTCTGTATCCATTCATCCATTGATGGACAATTAGGTTGCTTCCCTGTCTTGGCTATTGTAAATAACGCTGCAGTGAATATGGGGTGCAAATATCTCTTTGAGATAGTGATTTCACTTCCTTTGGATAAATACCCAGAAGTGGAATTGCTGGATCATATGGTAGTTTTATTTTTAACTTTTTGAGGAACCTCCATACTGTTTTCCATAGTGGCTGCATCAATTTAAATTTCCACCAACAGTGCACAAGTGTTCCCTTTTCTACACATCCTTGCCACCACTTGTTATTTCTTCTGTTTTTATGACAGCCTCTAGCCAATCTAACAGATGTGAGGTAATACAGTATCTCATTGTGGTTTTGATTTGCATTTCTCGGATGACTAGTGATGCTGAGCACATTTTCAGGTACCTGTTGGCCATCTGTATGTCTTCTTTGGAAAATTCAGTTCCTCTGCCCATTTTTTAATTGAATTGTTTGTGGTTTTTTTCTTTCTTTCTTTTTTTTCTATAGAATTGTATGAGTTCTTCACATATTTTGGATATTAACCCCTTGTCAGATATACAATTTGTAATTATTTTCTCCCATTCCATAGGTTGCCTTTATTTTGTTGATGGTTTCCTTCCTGCACAGAAGTCTTTTAGTTTAATATAGTCCCACTTGTTTATTTTGTTTTGTTACTAGTGCATTAGGTATCATATCTAAAAAACCATTTCCAAGGTCCATGTGAAGCAGCTTTAGTCCTATGTTTTACTCTAGGAGTTTCATAGTTTCAGGTCTTATATTTAAGCCTTTAATACATTTCAAGTTAATTTTTGTGAGTGGTGTAAAATAGGGCTCCAATTACATTTTTTACATGTGACTATCCAATTATTCCAGCACCATTTATTGAAGAGACTGTCTTTTCGCCACTGAGTATCCTTGGCTCCTTTGTCAAATATTAGTTGACTGCTTGGGTTTATTTCTGGGCTTCCAATTCTGTTTCATTGGTCTATTTGTCTGTTTTTATGCCAGTATCATATTGTTTTGATTACTATACCTTTATACTATAGCTTGAAATCAGGGAGTGTGATGCCTCCTGCTTTGTTCTTCTCTCTCAGGATTTCTTTGGCTATTTGGGGTCTTCTGTGGTTCCAAATAAATTTTAGAAGTGTTTTTTCTACTTCAGTAAAAAATGTCATTGGAATCTTGATAGGGATTGCATTGAATCTATAGATGGCTTTTGGTAATATTGACATTTTAACAATATTAATTTTTATTATCCATGAACATGGGACACCCTTTGAAAATTTTAACAATGACAAAAATGACAATTTATCAGGAAAGATCCCACCAGTTCAGGGAATCTCCCTCAAACATATTCTGAAATCTTATACTACAGTAAACACTAGCTAAAGCTCTGACCAAATGCTGAAAACATCCAGTCTGTTCCCTTCTCAGAGAAAGTTTTTTCATTTTTTGAACCAAAACATCATTCAAATTGTACTAATTTATCAAGAGGGAGAAGAGGATGCAAACTTCTCAACAATTAAAATATAAAAGCATAAAAAAGTGATGTAAAGCACAGGCTTTCAAATCAGACAAACCTAGATTTGAATAGTGGTTCTACTGACTACTAACTGACAAGTTCTTGAACAGTCTAACATTCAGTTTCTTCTTCTATAATAATAACAACAATATCAACTCTGTAGGGTTGTTGTGATTAAATAAGTGAAATGCTCAGCACAGTGCCTGTCATAGAGCAGTGATACTTATTACCAAAAAGATTTTCATGGAAGAGAGGGAGACCTATCTGATAATGTAAATATAATATTCACTTTATATGACTTGTTTTATTATAACAAAATAACATTCCATATAGAAGAACAAATAATTTAGTTTCAACCTATTGACAATTTAAAATTAACTTAAAGAATAAATACTATTGGGTTTTCAGTACTGAAGATAGAGTGACTTCATAATTTGATATAAAATTTGACATACATTCTCTGCTCAAAATAGGAAACATAGTAGAAGGACATAAAATATAAATAACTAAGAAAAAAAAAGACATTAATAGGCTTATAAACAAGATATATGCCTTCATGAACCAGAATGAAAAGTGAACTGCAAAACAGTGTGCAGTGCTTAGGCTACTGGCTTGCTGCACTCTGGAGAGAAATAGTGGTAGCGAGAAATTAGGCTCCAGTGTGGTAAAGGAGACAACACAGGTTTTACAGAAACAAGGAATAGAAAGTTATAGGGTTTGACATTGCGGGGTGGCGTGGGGCTCCCCCTCATCTGAAAGATGGTTCAGTGACTGAATCTGTAGAACTTCTAATATCACTCTGGGCTGAATTTGTAGAACTGTAGAACTTCTAATATCACTCTGTCCTTGCAAGATCTACATCTGGACAGGAGCCTTGGGGAACCAGATGCAGATAACTGAAAGATTATCATAGGGAGGAATAAGTAGAGTCAAATAGAAAGAACAAAACACTCATAAAACTTCTCATTCAAAATAGGCCTGCAAACCAAAATTCACAGAAATCTAATCTTAACATATGTATCCAACAGAAGCAAAAAATCATAGAAAACAAATTAAATTCACATAAAATAAGTTTATTGAAATAGTACGAAAAAGACTTTAAGAGAAGTAAGTTTAGGATGTTTAAAGACATAAATGAAGAAATAATTTCCAGCAAAAGAAAATAAGAAATTATGAAATGAAAGAGGCAGAAATAAAATAAGAACAGGTAGACATGGAAAAAAAATTTAGAAGTGTAAAAACAGTCAATGAAATTAAAAACTCAATATGGATAAACTCTAGACTGGATTTTGTATACAAAACCATAAGGAATCAACAATAACACAAGACTATTAGAAATATTAAGTAAGTTCAGCAACGCTGCAGGATATGAGACCAATATAAAAAAATCAGTTGTATCTCTATACACTACTAATGTATAGAGAACAATTTGAAAATAAAATCAAGTAAATAATTCCATGTACAATAGCATCAACAAAAATAAAATACTTAGGAATAAATGTAACAATAGAAGGGCAGACTTGTACACTAAAACTATAAAACATTGTTGAAAAAAAATTAAAGACCTAGGGCTTCCCTGCTGGTGCAGTGGTTGACAGTCTGCCTGCCAATGCAGGGGACACGTGTTCGTGCCCCGGTCCGGGAATATCCCACATGCCACGGAGCGGCTAGACCCGTGAGCCATGGCCGCTGAGCTTGTGCATCTGGAGCCTGTGCTCTGCAACGGGAGAGGCCACAACAGTGAGAGGCCCGCGTACCAGAAAAAAAATTAAAGACCTAAATAAATGGAAAGACATCCAATGGTCATGAATTGGAAAACAATATTGTTAAGATGGTAATATTCCCCAAACTGATCTACAGATTCATCACAATCCCTAGCAAAATTCCAGATGCCTTTTTGCACAAAATGACAAGCTGATCCTAAAATTCATATGGAAATGCAAGGGACCCTGAATAACCAGAACAACCTTGAGGAAGAAATATAAAGCTGTACAACTCATAATTTCTGATTTCAAAACTTACCAGAAAGCTACAGTAATTGAGACCATGTGGTACTACATAAGTATAGATATATAGATCAATGAAACACAGTTATTACGATTGCAGAAATAAAACCTTATATTTATGGTCAATTGATTTTCAACAAGGGTGCCAAAATAATTCAATGGCAGAAAATTCCCCATTCAACAAATTGTGTGGTGACAAAGGGATATCCACATGGAAAAGAATAAAGCAGGTCCGTACCTCACACCATATGCAAAACTAAGTCAAAATAGATCAAAGACCTAAATATAAGAGCTAAAACTATAAAACTCTTAGAAGAAAACATAGGAGTAAATATTCTTGACCTTGGCTTAAGCGATGGTTTCTTAGATATGATACCAAAAACACAAGTAATAAAATAAAGTTTGATAACTTGCACTTCATCAAAATTAAAAACTTTTGTATTTCTAAGGACATGATCAAGAAAGTGAAAAAACAACCTACAGAAAGGAGGAAAGCATTTGCAAATCACTTATCTGATAAGAAATATATATGCAAAATACATAAAACTCAACAATAAAGACAAAAGACCCAATTTTTAAAAAGGTAAAGGTTTGAATAGAAATTCCTCTAAAGAAGATACAGAAATGTCAACAAGCATATGAAAAGTTGCTCATCAGTCATCTAGAAAATGCAAACCAAAACCCACAACAAGATGTCATTCCATGCCCATAGGATAATCACAATAAAAAGATAGACAATAACAAGTATTAGCAAGGATGTGGAAAAACTGGAACCCTCATATATTGTTGGCATCATTGTACAATAGTGCAGCCACTTTTGACAGTTCCTCAAAATGTTAAACATAGAATTATCATATGACCCAGCCCAACAATTCCAGAATATACTCCAGGAAATGAAAAAATATATATATATTCACACAAAAATCTGTACATAAATGTTCATAACACCACTATTTACAATAGCCAGAAAGTGGAAACAACCCAAATTCCATCAAATGATGAATGGATGGATAAATGAAATGTGGTAATATTATTCAGCAAAAGAAAAAAAATGAATGAAATACTGATACATGCTAAAACATTGATGAACCTCAAAAACATTATAGTAACTGAAAAAAGCCAGTTACAAAATATCACATACTATATGGTACCATACATACAAATGTTTAGAATAGGTAAATCTATACAGATAGAAAGTAGAGTAGTGGTTGGCTAGGTCATAAGCAAACGGAAGTAGGAGTAATGAAGAGTGACCACCAATGGGTACAAGGTCTCTTTTGGGAGTGATGAAATAAAAATATTCTAAAATTAGCTTTTGGTGACAGCTGTAGAACTCGGTAAATATACTAAAACCCACTGGATTGTACACTTTATACAGGTGAACTTTATGGCACGTTAATTTTATTACAATAAAATGTTTATAAAATGGCTGAGGATGGGGCTGACATGTAAACTGGTACAATCACTTTGAAAAACAACTCAGCAACATCTAATAAAGTTAAATATACACATATACCCAGCAATTCCACAATTAGGTATATGATCAGGCAAAAAATATTACATGTAAGCACAAGGAGACAGGCCCAAGAATGTTCACTGAGAAAAAGAGAAATTATCCAAATGTTTATGAAGAGATGAATGGATAAATTGGGGCATATTCTTTAAATGGAATACCATAAAAATGTGTCAATGAAAATAAATCTCAAAAATAGGATGTTGAGGTAAAAAGCAAATTGCAGAATGACAAACATAGTGTGATACCATTTATGACTCAAAAACATGCTTAATAATATTATGTAACAATTTTGGATACATAACTGTATAATAATAATGAAAAAACTCTTAGGAATAAAACCCACTAACTTCAAGGTAGGAACTACTTCTGAGAAGGAAGGTAATGAGATTTGGGAAGACATGAATTGTACCTATAAGGCATCATTATTATTATTTAAAAATTCTGCAGCAATCATGACAAAATGGTAAGAATTTATTAACCTGTAAAATAGGCATGTGGGTATTGCTTATATCAGTCTCTTTTTTATAATATGTTAATATATTTTAATATACAAAAAATGGCAATAATCCAATAAATTTAAAGTTTCCCCAAACAGTAAAGCTCCTCAAAAAGATTTTTCTGTTTTTCAGTCAACATATCAAGGGCAAATATTACTTACTTGAGCTAGCATTAGAGTACTACTAAAAGTCAAATGATTCATTTAGTCAAAATGTTACATTTTATTAAAAGGTGAAATTGCCATACATGAATTCAAACACTTTGAAAATCAGGTGCTCTCTGGCCTTACCAATATGTGTCACCTGACAAGGTCACTGTTTCAAGAATTTAATAATTATTCAAGAATGAGAGAGAATTTTCAGTGGGGGTATTCTCCCTACTGTTTTCTCAGTAGAAATCACAGAAATGACAACTGTAATTAAATCTTTAAAAAAAAATTACCTATGGGTTTAAGTCAGGATGAAAATTATTTCTAACCTTATGAACTTTCACACTGCACTAAAAGAAATTCCTCTAGTTTTCCTTTATATCAGCAATACATATGACAGCTAAATAAATAGAAAATCTTCACTTTCGACCTTTCATAGCTACTCAAATGGAGTAAATCTATTTGTCATTATTCCACTTACCAAAGATACAAACGAAACAGGTATAATATTAACACTTAGTCATCTCTATCCAAAAGAGCTGAATGCTTTAAGAAACACAATGCTTGGGCTTCCGTGGTGGCGCAGTGGTTGAGAATCCGCCTGCCGATGCAGGGGACACGGGTTCATGCCCCGGTCCGGGAAGATCCCACATGTCGTGGAGCGGCTAGGCCCGTGAGCCATGGCCGCTGAGCCTGCGCATCCGGAGCCTGTGCTCCGCAATGGGAGAGGCCACAACAGTGAGAGGCCCGCGTACCGCAAAAAAAAAAAAAAAAAAAGAAAGAAACACAATGCTACATGTAAATGTAATCATACAATGATTACATGTAAAGGTAATCATACATATGACCTTTTCTGACTGGCCTCTTTCACTAAGCATAGTGCTTCCAAGATTCATCCATGTTATGGCATGTACCACTACTTCATTCCTTTTTATGGTCAAATAATGTTTTATTGTATGGAGATATCACAGTTAACTTTTCCATTCATCAGTTGATGACTCTTCAGGTTATTTTCACTTAAAAAATATTTTCTTAAATATGTTAAGGAATGTAATTCTCAAATATTTTATCTTAGAATTTCAAAGCACTGGATAAATGATACCCCTTACATCTATGAAACTGGCATCATTATCATATTTTTATAGTTATTGAAAATCAAGGAGAAAAATCTATTCTGATTTTCACTGGTAAAACTTAAAAAGAATTCAGAATTATTGAGACTAAATTTACTGGCCAAAAAACTGAAACACAATCACTTCCCAAGTATTACATCTTTCATGATATGTTACTGAAGACATTTTTAAGAGGCTCAGAAGCTGTTCCAGTACAGAAATAGAGCCAAACAGCTTCTGTAAAAGAATCATTATAAGTACAGAGAAGAGACCTATAATTCATATTGAACCCTCACCCAACTCATAGTTCAGAAAAACACCAGTCTTATGGCACCCTACTAATGGCAGAAGCAAGGTTACCTCAGGACCCAATGCAATATAACGGCTCTCAACATAAGCCGCAACTGCCCAGAATCTACCCAGAAATAATGGCTGATTCCACCAGTTCCTAGGAAGTCAGTTTTGATATATTCCCAGAATCTTACTGGGCTTACTTTCCATGTCTACCTCCCATATATTTTCACATTTTGACACAATGAAAAATGCTACTATGAACATGGCATACAAGTTTTTATGTTTTCTCTTGATTATTCTATTCCTAGAAGTAGAATTCCTGGCTCATATTATAATTCTGTGTAAGATTTTGTGAAACTCCTTTCGAAAGTGGCTGTGCCATTTACATTCCCATTAGTAGGATTCCCACTAGTAGGGTCCCAATTACTCTACATCCTTGTCAACACTTGTCATTGTCTGTCTTCTTCATTTTAGCCTTTATAAGCAGGAATGAAGTAGTATCTCACTGTGGATTCCACCTGGATTTCCCTAATGACAAGATATTGAGTATCTTTTCAGGGCTCATTGACCATTTGTATGTCTTCTTTTGAAAAACTTCAAATCCTTTGCATATTTTTAATGGGGTGGTTTGATGTATTTTATTGTTATGATGTAAGAGTTTTAAAAATATATATATGCCTGACATAAGTCCTTTATGAGGTATGTGATATGCAAATAATTTCAGCCATTCTGTGGGTTGTCTTTTCACTTTCTTGACAGAATCCTTTAAAGCACAAAAGTTTTTAATTTTGGTGATGTCCATTTTATTCACATCATAATAGTTTTCTTTTGTCACTGTGCTTTTGGTGACTACAAAACCATTGCCTAAACCGAGGTCATCAATATTTACTCCTGTGTTTTCTGCTAAGAGTTCTAGCTTTTACATTTAGGCATATGATCTACTTTGAGTTACTTTTTATGTATGGTTTGACGTAGAAGCCAAATTTCATTCCTTTGCATGTGGATATCTAGTTTTACTAGCACAGTTTATTGAAAATACTATTCTTTTCCCCACTGTATTGTCCTGTCACTGTCAAAAATCAAGCAAACAACAAATGTCAGAGTTTGTTTCTGGGATTTCAGTTCTAGTCTACTTGTGTCCTTATGTCAATATCACAGAGTCCTGATTACCAAAACTTTGTAGTAAGTTTTGAAACTGGGCCTACATTGTAGGAATGAGTGTATAGAAATACAATATATTTTTATATATTGGTCTTTTATCCTGCAACCCAATGAACTCATTCAGTAGACCTAACAGTTGTTTTTGTGTATTCTTTAGAGGTTTTTTATATATGAGATTACACCATTTGCAAAGAGAGTTTCATACCATTTTTTCCCCCAAATCTGGATGCCTTTTATTTCTTTTTTTTGCTTAAACTTGCTAGAATTTCCAGTACAATGTTAAGTAGAAGTTGAGACTGAACAATCTCATCTTGTACCTGATTTTAGGTGAAAGTATTTAGTCTTTCACCATTAAGTATGTTGTTAGCTGTGGGTTTTTCATAGATACTTTTTTTTTCAGGTTAAAGGATTTCCTTTTTTATTTCTAGCTGGTTAAATGTTTTTATCATGAAAGGATGTTGAATTTTGTCAAAAGCTTATTCTTCATCTATTCAAATGATCATGTGTTTCTATCCTTTGTTCTATTAATTTGATGTATTACATTCATTGATTACCAAATGTTAAACCAAACTTGCATTCCTTGGATAAAATCTCAATCAGAGCATATACTTAAAAAAATATGTTGCTAGATTTGGTTTGCTATTATTTTGTTGAAGATTTTTGCATCTAAATTCATGAGGGATACTGGTCAACATCATTTTTTTAAGTTTGTCTTTCTCTGATTTTGATATCAGTGTAATCTTGGCCTGACAGAATGAACTGAGAAGTGTTCCCTCCTCAGGTAGTTTTGGTAAGAAGCATTTGTGAAGGACTAGTGTTAAATGTTCTTTAAACGTTTGGTATATTAACCAGTTAAGCTACCTGTGCCTGGGCTTGTGGGAAGTTTTAAAATTACTAATGTAATTTATTTACTTATTATACAGGTCTATTGAGATTTTTCATTTCATTTTGTCTTTCTAGGAATTTTTCCATTTCATCTAAGTTGTCTAATTTGTTGGTATATGGTTGTTTACAGTGTTACCTTAGATTACATTTTCATTTAATTTCCGCATGTTCATTAGTGTTGAACATGTTTTCAGGAATGAATCATGCTTCATTCATGATTTTAGTAATCTGAGTCTTCTTTTCTGTTGTTAGTCCAGCTAAACTTTTGTTAACTTTATTGATCTTTTTGAAGAAGCAAATTTTGGTTTGTGGATTTTCTCTATTGTTTCCCTATTCCATATTTTTATTTATTTTTGCTCTAAATTATTTAGTTTCTTCTACTTCATTGTGCTTAGTTTATTCTTTTTATCACTTTTTAAGATTAGGTTTTGATTTCAGGTCTGTTTTTTAATATAGGCATTACACCTATAAATTTCCATGTAAGCACTTCATTAGCTGCATCTCAACTTTTCCTATGTTTTGTTTTCATTTTCATTCATCTCAAAGCATTTTCTAATTTCCTTTGTTATTTTTTTTTATTGTGTGTTATTTACCTTTCAGGTATTTCGGGATTTCTTAAATTTCCTTCACTTGTTTTTAATTTCATTCCAATGTGTCGGAAAACATACTTTGCATGAATTCAATCATTTCAACTTACTGAGATTTTTTTTTTTTTTCCGGTACGCGGGCCTCTCACCGCTGTGGCCTCTCCCGTTGTGGAGCACAGGCTCCGGACGCGCAGGCCCAGTGGCCACGGCTCACAGGCCCAGCCGCTCCGCGGCATGTGGGATCCTCCTGGACCGGGACATGAACCCGCGTCCCCTGCATCAGCAGGCGGACTCTCAACCACTGCGCCACCAGGGAAGCCCTGAGATTTGTTTTATGGACTAATAGATGATCTACTCTGGAGAATACTGCATGTGTATTTGAGAAGAATGTGTATTTGGCTGTTGTTGGGTGGAGTGTTTTATAGATGTCTATTAGTTCTTGTTAGTTGGTCATGCCATTAGGTCTTCCATTTCCTTGTTAATCATTTTCCTAGTTGTTCTATCAATTATTGAAAGTGGGATATGACGTCTTTATCATTTTTTCTTTGTCTATTTCTCTCTTCAATTCTATCAGTTGTTGCTTTCTGTATTTGTGCATATAGGTTTATAATTTTTGTATCTTTTTAATGGAGTGACATTTTATTATAAATTATCCTGTTTTCATTCTAGTAACAATTTTTGTCTTAAAGTCTATTTTGTCTATTATTAGGATAGCCATTTCAGCTCTATTTTGGTTACTGTTTCCATGGTTTATATATTTCCATCCTTTACGTTTAACCCATGTGTGTCTTTGAATCTAAAGTATGTCTCCTATAGATATTATATGGTAAGATTATGCTTTTTTATCCATTCTGCAAATCTCTATTGATTCAAATATTTAATCTACTCTTGTTTAATGTAATTACTGATAACACATGATTTAGGTTCATCATTTGCCTATTTGCTTTCTACAGGTCTTGTAACTCTTCTGTTCCTTCATTCCTCTATCACTGTCTTCTTCTCTTCTTGCTAATACAGAGCATCAAAACCAAACAGAGATGAGATCTTAAGGGATGCTCAGGTATTTCTGGGGCCTGCAAAGAGCCTTCACATGCAATGTGGTCTTCTAGATTTCCAGGAGTATTTTCAAGCTTTTCAAAGCATACTATAGACATCTCATTCCCCAGATTTTCCATTTACATATTTTGGTCAACCTTTTGTTGGCTCCAACTATGTCACTACCTTGGGCAGCTATGATATTAAAGATTTGCTTCTAAATGTTTTCAAAAAATGCCCCAGCAATAGAGCTTTCCTCACTGGGTACGCTCTGAGTCAGATGAAATAAAGATAAGCTCTGTGAACAATGCTTTTCAAGGAAGCTGTCAGACAGGTCAAATAGTGACAGTTCTCTGGGGATGGGGCTTCTTGGAGAATGCCAAAACCATTCTGCCTCTTTTATTAGCTATTAGGCTTCAAGTTTACACAGCTACTGTGGTTTTGAGGGTGTTGGTTTTCAAGGCTACCATGAAGTCTGGGAGAGGATAATAGATATAAAGCAAGTGAAAACACCACAGAGCTTGTTGTTCATATTGAGATTCAGCCATTCTTCTTGATTAAGTGCTCCTCAGATTGTTGCAAGTCTTTGGTTAAATTCCAATTGTCTCCAAAAGTTTATTTTGACAATTTTCCACCACACTTTTCATTGATTTAGTGGAGGAGATGGTTTATGGAGGTCTTTACTCTGCCATTCCAAAAGTACTTTACATTATTCATCTTAAAAGTATTATTTCATGTTTATTTATGTTTTAATACATGTTCTTTGCAATATAGAAGGATAATGAAATTCATATCTGATACTATGCATTTATCATTTCATACTGCATACAAACATGCTCACTGAGTTCATTATCCATTTTAAAAGTAGTTAGTTTTTTGTGTTTTTTTTGCAGTACGTGGGCCTCTCACTGTTGTGGCCTCTCCCGTTGCAGAGCACAGGCTCCGGACGTGCAGGCTCAGTGGCCATGGCTCACGGACCCAGCCGCTCCGTGGCACGTGGGATCTTCCCGGACCGGGGCACGAATCCGTGTCCCCTGCATCGGCAGGCGGACTCTCAACCACTGTGCCACCAGGGAAGCCCTAGAAGTAGTTAGTTTTTAAAGGCTTTACGTTTTACACATACCCTTAGTGGATTGTTATATAGGTTGTACTTTTTTTCCATTTAAAATAACGTGTCATTTGTCAATTATATTCAGCTCAATAAAGCTACGAAAATAAAAATTAAATAAAATAATGCAATGTAGTCTCCAATTATCCAAAAATTTATTATTCAATATGCTTTGAGGAATGAAACACGGAAGTGAAGGTGTTATAAGAATAAAAAGTTGGGGCACCTCCCCATCCATGGTGGTGATGGGAACAAAGTCCATCAGTGGTAGCAGGTAGTCAGGGAAAATTTTCTAGAAGAGATGGTTTGCAAGCTATTTTGAAGTATGAGTAAAAGTTAGTTAAGTAGGGGGCTTCCCTGGTGGCGCAGTGGTTGGGAATCTGCCTGCTAATGCAGGGGATATGGGCTCGAGTCCTGGTCTGGGAGGATCCCACATGCCGTGGAGCAACTAGGCCCATGAGCCACAACTACTGAGCCTGCGCGTCTGGAGCCTGTGCTCCGCAACAAGAGAGGCCGCGATAGTGAGAGGCCCGCGCACCGCGATGAAGAGTGGTCCCTGCTTGCCACAACTAGAGAAAGCCCTTGCACAGAAACAAAGACCCAACACAGCAAAAATAAATAAATTAATTAATAAACTCCTACCCCCAATACATTCTTTAAAAAAAAAAAAAGTTAGTTAAGTAAGACCTGAAGTGGAACAGTGGGGCCTCTGAGAATCAGATGTTTCTGGCAAAGCAAAGAGTATGAAGAATTAAAAGAGTGTATCTGAATTGCTATAGTAGAAATGGTGGTAGTGAGGTGTGGTTTAAGTTGCCATGTATGTATAGTTAAAACTATCAGAGTGGATGATATTTTCCAGATAAAAATTGAAAACCTGAACATTCCACTAACAAATTTTTTGTCCTGAGACAATGCAATCTAGATTACAGTGTGCAAGTTGAAATATTCATTAGTAATTACTGATAAGTTTGGAGCAGTAACAAACCTATACCACTCAGCACTGACTTCTGAGAAGAGCTGCAAATGTTGCCACAAGTTTGTGGCAATGCTTTTTTACAAGAGCAGTAATTATTTCATAATATCTTTTAACTGTGTACCTAAAAGTACCATATAGACAATAACCCATTAATCCTTACCATTCTGCTCAGAAAATAAGTCCAAATATAAGAAAATCTTAGCTTATTTCGTAGTTTTTAAAAATCTGTCAGAATATATATGAAATCCTATTACATAGTTATTACATAATGTTCATATGATAGCTACCTTAATTCCTTATTTTCCCCTTCATAGTTTTGCCTACTTGTCTATAGAAAGAACACTTTTAGCTCCCCATCACAATTTTTATCTATGTTTTCTGTATTCCTTCATTATTTCTAAAATGCATACACACATGTGCACACACATGCACATGCACACACTCTACCCACCCACCCCAAGAACATGTATTCCTTCAAGGTAAACCATGTAAAGAGAAATAGGAGAAACACCTGATTCATGTTGGTAACCATTTTATAAATTAGAATTTTTTTTTTCTGCTGGTTAACATAATCATGAAAAACGGTTATGAACTATAGAGAGTTATGCTGAAGGAAAAGTCCTTCTCCAGGCCTGTTCTTTGCTATACTATATGTGACTAACCACCACCATAGTTGCAGTGGCTTGCCCTTTTTTCCCCATCCAAAATGTTCAATATACTGCTGATTTGGCAGGGTAGAAGTGAATACTAGTGACAATAATAGTATTTCTATCAGTGGCTACTTCTGTATTTTGAATATGAAATGGTTCATAACTATTGGGGAATAAAAAAATATAATAGTTGTGGCTGCAAAAGCAGTGAACTTGCCATCTTCCTGAACTTGATGAGAATCTATCTGAACAATCCTACCTTGTATGTCAAGTATGAACCAGCTGAAAATGTAATTTACAATAACATTCTCCTTTCTATTCCTCTCTATGATAAACTGCATGAGTTCTATTATTATATTAAATTCAATGCTATTCTTCCTGCTTCTTGCTTTCATCCTCTACTCTTAAAGTGGCAAAGTATAAAATACTATAATAGTACACCTGAGGAAATTTAGTAATGAGGCACGTACAGGCTTAACCTAGACTAAATGGTTTTAATAAATTACTTTTGTCTGTATCTAACAAGTCTGATCTAGACATTGTTACCTCAAGTTTTTTTCAACTCAGAACATCCTAGAGCTGAAATCAACTCCAATTTGTCTTTTGTCCCATGTCTGTAAATTAGTTGACTCCATATTTGTTCATGGTTTGAGGGAACGTTCAGGAACATTCCAGTACTAGTGAATCTAGAAATGTATCTCAGAGTTAAGGGAGAAGAGTGTTACAATTCAACTCAACAAGTACTTCCTGCATATAATGTTCAAAACTGTGCTAAGTATAAATATAGTTATTCATAAAGCAACAGCTATGTTTAAATGTGTGTTATGTGTCATTAGTTTTACATCTCATTAAATCCTCACAACAACCCATTTAGATACATATTCATCCCCAATTAGCTGGTAAATAAAATGAAATTACAAAACTGTTAAGTGGTGCTGATAAATTTGAACCCAGAGCTAACCAACTCTAAAGCCTGCATCTTCAAACAGTATATTAAAATTTTTTCCTGATGTTGTGTTCACTGGCTTTACAATCTATTTGTGGTATCAGGTGTATTCAGGTTTAAACTTTCAAATTATAATTTTTAAAAGGCAATATATTTACATGATTCAAAAGTCAATACTGGGCCTAGAAGAATTGAAAATCTGGTAATAATAAGCATACCTAGTATGTATATATTGATTTCAATCATTAAAAGAAAGTAGGACTCCTTGGAGAAATGGCTTATTGAAGGATTGCGAGAAGGAATGTATAAGATAAACCTGGAACATCTTGTTAGACCAGAAAGAAAGAAAATGATAAAAAAAATTCTGGAGACATTCAAAGAGACACAAGAGCCAGGTTGAAAACGTTTGCACAGGCTAAATTTGGGACAGTATAAGCACTGAAATAATGTTAAATCCACGAACCATACTGATATAAATTTATTTTTAAATTGGAGGGAAGGAAAAGTTTTTCGTTAGGGTAGAACATCAACTAATAAATGTAGAAGGAATAATAGAGTTAGAATATCACTATTTTTTGACCATATGGTCTTATGTTTTAGACAATTCTTTTTTTTAATTGAAGTATAGTTGATTTACAATGTTTCAGGTGTACAGCAAAGTGATTCAGTTATACATATATATGTATCTATTCTCTTTAAGATTCTTTTCCATTACAGGTTATTACAAGATATTGAATATAGTTCCCTGTGCTATACAGTAGTCCTTGTTGTTTATCTTTTTTAAATATAGTAGTGTGTATCTGTTAACCCCAAATTACTAATTCATCCCTCTCCTCCCCTTCCCCTTTGGTAGCCATAGGTTTGCTTTCTGTTTCTGTGAGTCTATTTCTGTTTCTCCAAAGGCATACCAATGGCCAATAGGCACATGAAAAGATGCTCAACACTGCTAATAATTAGAGAAATGCAAAGCAAAACTACCATGAGCTATCACCTCACACTGGTCAGAATGGCCATCATCAAAAAGTCTACAAATAACAAATGCTGGAGAGATGTGGAGAAAACAGAACCCTCCTACACAGTTGGTGGGAATGTTAATTGGTGCAACCATTATGGAAAACAGTATGGAGGTTCCTTAAATAACTAAAAATAGAGTTGCCATATGATCCAGCAATTACATTCCTGGGCATATATCTGGAAAAGATGAAAACTAATTTGAAAATGCACCCTATGCTTATAGCAGCACAATTTACAATAGCCAAGACATGGAAGCAACCTAAATGTGCATCAACAGATGTATGGATAAAGAAGATGTGGCATATATATATATATATATATATATATATATATATATATATATAAAAATAAATATTACTCAGCCATAAAAAATAATGAAATAATGCCATCTGCAGTAACATGGATGGACCTAGAGATTATAATACTAAATGAAGTAAGTCAGACAGAAAAAGGCAAATATATCACTTATATGTGTAATCTTAAAAAAATAATACAAATCAACTTATTTACAAAGCAGAATATCACTATTTGACAAATAGCAAAGTAATAATAGATTTAGGCAAATATCATCAATATATGTTACAACTAGTGGGTGAAAGTTTTATGAGGAATAGGATGCCTCTATGGTCTCAAATTACCCCCCACAAAATTCTTAATAATTACAAGGGGGAAAAAATTAACTTTACAATGGAGAAACCTGCCAACTATCACCTAAACAAAATGATCAAAGTTAACATCAACAATAATGGGACAAAAAGACATCAAATGTCTCCAAATATGATACACTGAGAAAGACACATCACTTATGTGATATCTTTGCCAAAACTTCATAACCTGGATCTAATCATGAGGAAATATCAGACAAACCCAAATTGAAGTCTATCCTTAAAAATATCTACCCTGTACTCCTTAAAAAATGTCAAACTCATGAAAAAACAGACTGACAGAGAAATCATTCCAGATTAAAGGAGACTAAGACATATGACAATAAATGCAATGTGTGATCCTGGATTGGATCTTGATCTGAAAAAATTTATTTTATTTTCTATGAAGGCTATCACAAAGTTAAATAGGTATATTATGAATCAAGTTTATAGATTAAATAATAGTATTGTATCATGTTAATTCCTCCTGTGATTATGTACCAGAATATTCTTAGGAAATACATACTGAGGTATTTTGGAGTAAAGAAGCATTATGTCTGCAACTTATTCTCAAATGGTTCAGAAAAAAATACATGCACATAATTCATATATATATTCAGAGAAAGGGTGGAGAGGAGATGATAGAAAGCAAATATAGTAATATGCTAACAATTTGGGTACCAGGGTGAATAGTATATGGTAAAATTATTTACAGGGCTTCCCTGGTTGTTCAGTGGTTAAGAATCTGCCTGCCAATGCAGGGGACACGGATTCGAGCCCTGGTCCGGGAAGATCCCACATGCCAAGGAGCAACTAAGCCTGTGCATCACAACTACTGAGCCTGCGCTCTAGAGCCCACAAGCCAAAACTACTGAGCCTGCATGATACAACTACTGAAGTCCGTGTGCCTAGAGCCCATGCTCCACAACAAGAGAAGCCACTGCAATGAGATGCCCGCGCACTGCAACGAAGCGTAGCCCCTGCTCTCTGCAACTAGAGAAAGCCTGCACACAGCAACGAAGACTCAATGCAGCCAAAAATTAAAAAATGAATAAATAAATAGAAGAAAGTTATTTACAAATGAAAATTTATCAATAAAGTGTACTACAAAGCCCCACAATAAACTCACACTTTATAAGGAGAGAGGCAAACAGGGCAACTGAAACATAAGGTAATGTTCATAAAAGTGTACTCTAATTAGATATTCTTTAAATTTCTTTGATATATAAGAAATTGTAACACTTGTAGTGTGATGATTGTTTAAAAATAGTTTTTACGTGTTAGAGATACATAGTGAAATACTTGTGGATATTTATAGATTCAATAATATGCCTGAGATTGACTTTAAAATAACCTTGTGAAGGGGTATGGGATTTTGCAAACTTTGGGGGTTTTGTCCATCTGATAGATGAGAAATTGTGTCTCAGTACAGTTTTCACTTGCATTTGTCTTGTTCTGGGCAATATAACTGTTATTTCTGCTACCTCGTATGTCAGAGGATGAGGAATCTTTCCTGATTTATGTTTCCACTTATGCCTTTGACTCAGTTTCCTCCTACTGCATTTGAACTTACTTACTCAATTATTCACTATTTCTCCAATATCTTTAATATTCCCCTCATGGTTTCCTTTCTTTTTAAGTTCAAATATTTATCTTTTCTTTATTTTTTGGCTAGATATTACATATAAACAATATGGTATAAAAGGCAGAACCTGAAAAGTAAGTCTCTCTCATATGCTGAAACTGAAATCACCCCAGGGTGAACCACCATTCTCAGTTTCTTATGTATTTCTTCAATCACACTCTATACATATGGAAACATATATTTATATATTCAGTTTTATAGATACATTCAAATGGCAGCATACTGTTAGGCTAAGGTAATGCTAGCTGCCACAATAACTAAACCCTGAAATCTCAGTGGTTTAACACAAAAGGTTAGTTCACACAGACAGTCCAATGTTCAGTGGGCAGCCTTCCATGTGTGCTTCAGGAGCCCAAGTTCTGCCACAGCTCAGGGCTTTAGAGTCTTCACTTCAACAACAAATAGGGGAAAATGAAAGAGAAGAGAAAGCATAACTGCTTCTCAACCATCTTGCCTAGAAGTCACCAGATGTCTCTGAACATATTCTACTGGATATAAATCATGTGGTCCTTTTAGATGTAGAGAGGCTGGGAAATTTAGTCCCTGGCTTGGCACTTAGTCAACTTTACTCTATGGAAGGGTAGCATAAATCTTTGGAGAGTAGCTGTTTCTTAAACATACATTCTTCAAACTGTTTTACTCCACAGGGTGTGTGTGTGTGTTTGCTTAATTTACCTTAGAGATGTTTCCAATAGTTCATATATGGCTGACCTAGGTAAAAACTTGAATAGCTGCATAGTACAAGCATTTCTGCCTGAACTAGGAAGTTGCATCTTCCATCTAAGCTGAATGACTGTAATAAATACAGGTATTTCTGCTACGACAGTTCTGAAACAACCGAGTTTCTGCAAAATCAGGGTGGTAAGAAAAATATTGGTGGGGAATTACCCTGAAGAATGGGAGTTTGCAGACTTGAAGACTAAGCCAGCTTCCTCTCTCCTAGTCCTTCTGGCATTGGCAATCAGTTTTGCAGCTTATCATGGCAGATTACAACCCATCTTACAGCCTACAGAAGTGGATATTATCCCCCCTTCCTGCCATCCTGCCCCTTCCTCCCCACAAACATCCCTTGCTCTTGGCAGAGGGCTTAACACAGCATGAAGGCTTTCCCCCAAGGCTCTCATGTACACAGCTTGTACACAGCTGGTTGGAAGGGCAGGAGAATTAAAACAAAAACAAAACAAACAGTTAAAGCTCTCTACCGATGACTGATGGGATTCAGTGTGAATCTACACCTATATTTGAGAATAACTCTTAAGCACTATATTCCACTGTTACCCAGAATTTATACACAGGACTCCTCTAACTTGATACTGCATTCTTTATTGACTACTTATTTCCCTACTGCTCTACCAGTGTCCCTAGGGATGACCTCCAAAAGAAAGTCTTCAAATCCTTTTATTCTAATTCTTGTCTCAGGGTCTTTTCTGAGCAACCCAAACTAAGACATTCCTCTTCCCAGCTTCCAGCCTGTAGGTTCTTCAACAGTCAGGGCTGGTTGGGGGCTACCAGGCAATGTTCAAGCCGCAGTCATTATTAATGGGCTAGATACAGTTTATAAAAAAACACTTGAAACCACCGCTACTTGGCGCAAAGCATTAACATGCTAATGAAAATCACATTAGAATCACCATGACTTCTGTTATAATGACAACACTTCCCTACTTATGAGGAATTATGCATAGAATTATATCAGAGTTTCTTTAAATAGTCCTCTCCTGGTAGACATTTATCTTGTTTGCACTCTTTTTGGTGTTCATAGACAATGATGCAGGACTCCTCTTGTAGTTTTAATTCAAAGTTCTCATCTGTTCAGAATTTTAGGAGTCCCTATATTTCCTTTTTCATCACCTGTCTGTATACATTCTTATACATTCTTATCAGACTCTTGGTATTTCTATTATTGATTTGTAACAGCTCCTTATATATCAAGGTTATATTTTATCAGCAACATAGAATTGTAAATTCAATTCCCCAGTTTTTAGTTGGCCTTTTTACTCTGCTTCTGGTGTTTTTTTTAATGTGGAATTATTTTCTTTTATTTTTGTTTAGTCAAATTAATTAATCTTTTCCATTATGACTTTTGAGGTTTGTGTCCTACTTAGAAAGAACTTCAAACCTCTGTGATTAAAAAAAAAAAAATTCTTCCAGGGATCTTGCTAATACTTTTATGTTTTTATTTTTCAATATTAAATCTGAAATTTTTGTTGTAAAGTATGAGGCAAAAAGACAACATTTTATGTGTATACAAATGGCTAACCAGTTGTCATATCATCATTTATTATTGAATAATCTATTCTTCTCATACTAAGTCAAAACATTACCTTTATTATATGCTAAATTTCCACATGTATTTCAGTCTATTTCTGTACTTTCTATGCAATCAATTTGCTTGTCTACTCATAGATTCTTACCACACTATTTAAATCAACAGAGCTTTATATTATTTAAGAGAAAAGAGAAATGAAATAAAATTGTGGTTTTCAAAACTTTTTTTTTTAGGAGTGGACAAAAGAGATCTTTTTTTTTCACATCTTTATTGGAGTATAATTGCTTTACAATGTTGTGTTAGTTTCTGCTGTACAGCAAAGTGAATCAGCTATATGTACACATATATCCCCATATCCCCACCCTCCCTATCCCATCCCTCTAGGTCATCACAAAACATTGAGTTGATCTCCCTGTGCTATGCAGCAGCTTCCCACTAGCCATCCATTTTACATTTGGTAGTGTATATATGTCAGTGCTAAAACCCAATAAAGCAAAAATAATCTGGAGTTGCCCTGGTTGAAACAGAGTGGAGATTCAGATTCCTCCCACTCAGACTCCTGCCCTTTCTTAATATTGGCATCTAAGGAACCTCTTACAGGTTCATGGAAGAAGCTGGAAGTTCCAGCAAAAGGCAACACAAAGAGTAAATACAGCTAAGTAAAAACTCTGCAAGTTGAACTGTCTGCTACCCAGCAAGCTACCATACAACAATTGCTCAGAACTGTCTTATGTTAGTAATATACAAACATATGAATTCTATTTACGTAAGTGAATTCTACATCTATGATTAAATTTAAGGCGTGTTGTTTAGAAGTGTGAATTGTTCTAAAGTCAAGATTTATCTCTAACTTATGTGGGGCTATTTTTTCTCACCTAGTTGTATTAGGGACTTTTGAATTTTGTTTATAACAAAATATATGTAAACACCCCAAAACTAAAAAATAAGTATCCTAATTCTGTGATGTTAGAAGAGCTGCTTTCCTAGAGCAATACTATTTACTCAGTCAAGAAGAAAAACAGGCAGTTTTCAACTCACCTGAACTTATGTAATATTTGTAACTCACCTCTACATGACATATTATACTGCATATGTTTTAATTATACCAAAATCAGAACTGATCATTTATTTCCCTCAAAAATATTTTTAATATATTTAAGAGTAAAGTGGAATAAAATTGTGGTTTTCAAAATTGTTTTTTCAGAGGTAGACAAAAGAAATCTTTTTTAGAAACCAAATAAAGCAAAATAATCTTCTCAACTTCCCCATTTCCATTTAACAACTATTAAATCGCCAGACTGATATATATCTTTAAACTCAAATTAGTAGTCTCTATTTATACTTGTGGCTTATGACCAGACTGTAATATCTGGTCTTCCTGTCTGATGGCCTTTGAACTAAAACATCAACTCTGCAGATTTTAGACTCACCAGCCTCCATAATCATGATATATAGATAGATAGGTGATCTAGACCTCCTTCCCTTCCACTTTCTTCCCTTTCCTTGCCTTCCCTTCCTCCTTCCCTTTGTCTTCCTTCCTTCCTCCCTTCCTCCCTCCCTCCCTCCTTTCTTTCTCTCTCCCCCTCCATCCCTTCCTCTCTCTCTCTCTATCTCTCGATCCTATTAGTTCTGTTTCTCTGGAGAACCCTAATACACTATGTCTATTCTAACTCTGTAGTCCCATTTCACCAGCTCATTTCTTATTAAACCTCAACAGATTCTCCACCCCACTGAATCAATCTATTTGTCACCTTCTACATAATTTGCACAATTCCATTTAAATGCTTTTACAAAATTACTAATATTTATCTATAACACCTATATTTACTTCTCACATATTTCTCTCCAGCTATTCTGTTAAGCACTTCAAGGACAGAAGTCTCTGTTTTCTTTACTTTCTACAGAGATGATAACAAGAACTAATAATGTAAAATATATAGTGTATATACATACCTTAAAACATAAATATATACATATATATAAAGTTTACCTCAAAGTCTGGTACATAATTTTAATTTGTTTTTGTTTTTACTTAGAAGAATCACACTTTGGTTTAAAATTGATTATCATTTAAAAGAATTCTTCCACATTCATTTCACTCAGTGGGGACACAGAACAAAATTATAGACAAACTTTAGCCTACATAACTTAAAAGTAAAACTGACAGAATGTTTTAATGTTGGGATAAAGTGCATACTTTATATTTTTCAAACTCAGTTATATTGCTTGCTAAAAGTAAATAGTACCTCCAGGACACCATCTGGTAAAAATCTCTCTGTGGATTAACCGAGAAAAGGAAGTGAATGAATTTTTATATACTGCATAGTTGTGGTTGCAAAACTGCAGTAAAAATATGTTTTCAATGCACTGGTATAAGAGAGACTTCAGAGTTCAGCTACCTCACCTGATTTGTTCCGAAAGGCTTGGAATATTTAAGGCCAAAGCTCATCAATAGGGAAAAGGAGGGGTGTTTTCTAGCATTCCTATGACTTGGAAGAAAAAAATAATTATCCAGGAAATTGAAGTCCATGAGCTGGAAAATATGAATTTTGTCTTTTAGAAATCATTCATTAAAAAAGTAACATGCAGCTCCTTAATGATAGGACATAACATGTCAGAGAAGTCTGAGGCCATCTAAGACAATTGGATGAGACCCAACATTGTTATTGTGAGCAGTCCTGCCAATGCAAACTGATTGAATTAGTTTTTACTTTTTTTTTTTTTAAATAATGTGTTGTCCAAGCCTTGATCTAGTCCAATGACTAGAGCAATGGAACTTCCCCTCATCTCTCTAGGGAATCCATTCCAGAGACTAATAGATTTCACTGTCAGGAAACATATCACCGATTCAGTCTTAAATTTCCGTTACTTAATTTCATCCCATTACTTGACTATAAACCCCTTATTCTACCTTTCAAAATGACTTGGCTTCCATTATGTTTATATTTGAAAGATATAAATATATATCAAATATTTGTGAAATGTTATCAAAATTGGACTCAGAGATAGACAAATCTTGTATGTTTTGCTATTTTAATCTTCTCTGACAAGTTAAAGTCTGAAGCCCATTGTATATTTATTTTCCAGTTTGAACACTACTCAATTTATTTATTTGAGGTATTTATGCCCTAAACTGGTATTCTCATTGTGATCTCAGCAGTACCATTTAAATAACTTTTATCTTCCAGCCATACAATGTGAAGCTTTTGCATATACAGACTAAAATCTCATTGACTGATTTTATTGTCGTATTACATTACTAGATCATATATAATTTGCTACCCACTATCATCTCAAAGTCTCTTGGTATTACTGCTTTCCAAGTACTGTATATCCTGCCAATTGAATGGCTGTGTTTCTGATTATTTTCCCCCAGATGTATTAGCTACATTTTTCCAGGTTGAATCACATTTCATTTCCTGCCCATATTCCTAACCACTTTAGGTCCCTTTTATCTGCCCTCACTGGTTTTTTCAACACTATCCAATTTAGCATCATCTGTAAATTTAATTAACATGATGTGTATCCTCTTTTATAAATCATTAATAAAGTTCTTCTACGCTTTATGTTTTTAGATTCTAAGGCTGTTCAATGTTTATAGTCTTGCTGCATTCTTAAGAACATACCACTTTTTTGCCACTTAATATTTGTTTCATTATTTTAGGAGTGGCTGATGGTGGACTAAAAACAGAATCATGCTCAGGGTCACTGGTTTTCTTTTTTTAATATTAGCACTAAATTACTATTATGATTGTTTCTCAGCAGAATAACAATGCTTTTACTGACAATTTTCTATCCTCCTGCAATTGCTATGTTTTTCATAAATGCAGTCTAATGGCATGGAAGCCTCACTCTGCTGTTCTCACATCCATGATGTAAACTTACAAAGATATCTTATTCCAAATTCTGTTGTTATGTAATGAGTTGTTTAAATTTTAGATACCAATTTACCATGATAATGTTGTTATATTATATGAATAAAGATTAATAGAATGTTTCTATTTTAAGTATTTTGGAATTGATAAGTTGAACCAAGATCAATATGGTTCATGTGAATTGAACAAAACTATTGTTCCTCCTTACATTTACAACTGTAATTTCTTTTTTTTTTTAATTAAAAAAATTTTTTGGCTGCGTTGGCTCTTCGTTGCTGCGAGTGGGGGCTACTCTGTTGCGGTGTGCAGGCTTCTGATTGCAGTGGCTTCTCTTGTTGAGGAGCATGGGCTCTAGGCGTGTGGGCTTCAGTAGTTGCAGCATGCGGGCTCAGTAGTTGTGGCACGCGGGCCCTAGAGTGCGCAGGCTTCAGTAGTTGTGGCGTGCGGACTCTAGGGCACAGGCTCAGTAGTTGTGGTGCATGGGCTTAGTTGTTCCGCAGCATGTGGGATCTTCCTGGACCAGGGGTTGAACCTGTGTCCCCAGCCCCGGCACTGGCAGGCGGATTCTTAACCACTGTGCCACCAGGGAAGTTCTGTAATTTCTTTTTAATTTATTGATTATTTAAAATTCTTTTTGATGTATTAAAACATATTTTTAATTTTATTTTTTTGAGGAAATATGTCAGACTTCTCTAAGTGTGTTTTGAAAACATAATATTAAAAACAACATGTGTGTACCCACCACACAGATTAAAAAATGCCATCCCCAGTAACCTTAGCAGCTATCTATATACATCTTTCCAATTGCACACCTCTTTCTCTCTCTTAGGGGCAACTGCTTTTATGAAAATATTTATGTTTTTTGTTTATACAGTTATCTAAGTATCTTTATAGCTAAGATGTATTTTTTCAAGAATTAACTATCTCAGGCATTTTAGTTATCTATTTCCATCTTATACTAATTTATTCTCTTTTCTAAATATTGAATTTTCCCTGCATGAATAATGAATATCTTGTGATATGTTCACAATAATCTTGGAAGAAAGCAATCATTTTTTTCTTTAATTCTTCCTTTACCTAAATCCTTAGTGTTACCTTTACATACAACTTTTTTTCTTCTCCTTCTTCTTCTTCTTCAATGCATTCCCCTTCACTTATATATTTTTGGACCATTTTTTGATGCTGCCTCTTTCTCATTTATGGGTGTATACATATTCTTAAATTACTTATTATGGTCTAATTATGGCATATAGGTCCAATTTCACCTGCTTAAACCAATAAGAAGATCTCTCAACCTGCTTTTCTGCCAAGTCTTGTATGTCAATACATTTGTTAAGAGATTAGCAAATGTATGCAGGTACCTAAAAATAAGAACTATATTTATTCTCTAACAAATGTAAACTTCTACTCTTTCTTATCAAAATTTTCCTTGCATAGTTTTTGGTTCCATTTTAATTTCCATTTCTCATCTCTATATCTATGTAACAACTTTAACATATTTTCATCTTTTAATCCAAAACTTAACTCAAATTTCATCCTTAAATTATATAGGTATTACACAATAAAAAGCTGATGAGTCTAGGTTTTTTTCATATTTTTCCAATTATCTTGTTATTGCTTTTTAAAAAATTGCACATCTCAATTATTTAGAGAATATGTTAATCTTCATCTGGTTTACAATAGAAAAAATGAAAACAATCAAAATGTCTAATAATTAGGACTCTTGCTAAACAAAATATAGGTATAATCCTACATCGGAATACTAGGAACCTAATTAAAATTAGTGATTGCCAATCTTACCCTTTGTTAATGACAGTCTCTTTACACAGTATATCTGTGATATGAGTCAACTAACTAGGGGTGGCCCACAACAGTTGAGTAACAAATACAGGGCTACAAAAGCCAAGTCATCACATCTTGGTCCCACAGAGGGGTTGTCCCATAAGAGGATAATTTTGTGGTACCATTCATTCTCCAGAGCTCCCCATGGGGTCAAAATGACGCTAGACTTCTAAAACCACATCTTTGTCTAGCTTCTGTTCATTCCTGCTTTCCTTACTTTCTTTTGAAGAGTATCCTCTTCCTAGATCACTGCACAAGAATCTCTTTCTTGAGCTCTGCTTCTAGGGGACCCAACCTAAGAGAATTGGTGACATAAGTGGCCCTACAAAGCAAACTCTAAGGATGAGACTCTAGAGCTGATTCACTCACTGACTGTCTGTCTGTCAGTAAGGACAAAACTAGTGATCAGCGATTCCTGGTATGTTGTGCAGGGCAACCGTTAAGACTTTCACCTGGGTACACTGAGATGGAATACATGTAGCAAATAATTCACTTCTTATACAATATCTCCAGATTTTGTACAATAACAGATAAGATTTCAGGGATAGAGTCATCAAGATATAGAAGGATGTCAAGAAACTATGTGACTATGTTATCAGACAGAACATTTCATTGAGTCTAGTGATGGCATCTAGCACAGAATATGGAAAAGTAACTTGGAGACTGGTAGAAGACCACAAGAAAGCAAGATAGTCATATTGTTGAAAGATAGTTGTGCCATAGGAGATTATTTTTAGCAGAGAATAGAGGAATGATGAATTATAAGCAACAAAAACCAACCTGAACAATACTGAGTAACCAATGTCTCAGACATATGGATATATAATGAAGAAGACAAAGAGTTTCCACTCTAGAGTGTATTCAGGGATAGTCAAATTCTTGGTGTAGCTCCAAATAGAAGCCAGTACCAGAATAATTCCGAGAAAAGCCTGAGGACCTAAGGTAATTTTTTCTCATAGGACCAGTTCCACCAGGCACAATGGAAGGGATGAGGAGGAGCAAAAGCAGCGAAAGATCATAAGACTATGCACAGAGCATTACATGAATGACAGTTTACAGCAAAAGAAAGGAGTTTACGGGGATAGTATTTGGGCTCATGAACAATGAAGATATAAATATGAAACATGGTGAAATAAGGAATGTTAGGGAAACGAAAAATGGCTGGTACTATAGAAGATACTTCGGATATAATATCTCATAACAACATTTTATGGTAGACCAGAAAAGACCAAGAAGCTAAATAATTTTTTCAAGGTTAAATAGCTATTAAAGAGAGGAGTAATGATTTTTACTTAGTTCTACTTTTATAATTATGCCCACCAGATGCTCTAGGTTCCAGATGCAAATTTAGTAGGACTTGTTTAAGTTGAGGATTCAGTTAAGTGTAGAGGGCTTGACCAGCAAAGATCTTTGCACAGATTCTGTTGGTGCTGCCAAAAAATTCCTAGTCAAGATATACTGGGAAAAGAGTGGTTCATTTCCTAGACTTCTGTCTTGGTAGAAATCATAAGAGCACCTAAAGGGTAGAAGAACTTTCTCAATGGATCTGGCTGTGGCATAGACTGGTGGCTTGGAACATTAATCCCAGAGAAGTCAAAAGTTATTAGTTCCCATGAAAGACCCTCTTTTACCTTGTGATGGCATCAATCTAATTCTGAAGCTTGAGGAAATATGCGTTTTGACTTTAGTTAATTAAAAAACTGAAAAATTAATTTTTGCTTTGTTGGTTATCTAGACTACTTTGCATTCTCTGTTTTGATGTTTCATTTGTACATCCATTAGAAATTGGCAAGGGCTTCAGAAGAGCAGATAAAAACTAAACCAGTTATTCTGCATCTAGCATCTTTGGGGAGAAAATTGAGATTATTGGTGGAAATGAGATTATGTTTATTGGAATAATCCCTCTCGTATATAAATAACCATTATATATCAATATTATTGTACATAGATTATATACACAGAAAAAAACCCACTAAAAATGCAACTGATCACAGTACCATTTAGAGCAAATAATTTCTTCTTAATACCACTACCTTCATTAAGAACAAAATAGAGCTGAGAAAAGTACCCTCGATAGACCAGATATGGTCAATGGCAAACGGCAAAAATCAGAACACTGTTTCACTGTATTAATTTTTAAAGTCCAATTAAAGGTAACATCTACAACCTTTCTTCTGTTGTATTTGCCAAATATTTTAAAACATTAAACACGAAGTGCTGATTGCAACATAAGACAAAAGTTTTTGCTGCTACACTCTGCCAGTGATAAAAGCTTTGTCCCTGGGGACTTGGCTAACATTCAGTCACATGATACAAGGTACATTACACAAAACTTCTTTTTATTCCAAGGGTTTTTTCATCGAAATGACCGAATATAGCCTAATGTTACTATTATCTCTGATTTCATTCCTGCCTATAAAAGCATAGGCATGAGATTCTGAAATAATAATATTAAACAAAAAACCCCAAACAGGCTAAGTTTGGAGAAAAGTGTTTTAATGAGAAGTGTTACATATTCTTAAATACTCATCAATTTGCATACCTTCACAATTTAATTCTAGGAATAACAGCTTTCTGTATTTGGGCAGACTCTCATGTTCAGGTAGTTCAGGGTAAGGATATGAATTCATTTTTTTTTTGGCTGCGTTGTGCATCTTGTGGGATCCTAGCTCCCTGACCAGGGGCTGAACCAGGGTCCTCAGCAGTGAGAGTGTGGAATTAACCACTGGACCACTGGGGAATTCCCAGGATATGGATTCTTTTCCCACATGTACTTCCTATTACTCACCTTGCCTATAACTAACTCTATCAGTTAGGACTCTTCTGGTTACAAGCGACCAAAACTATTTTGAACTGGCTTAGCAAAACTGTACAAGGAAGAAGTACAAAATGAAGGATAAAGATACAGTTGAAACTTGTAAAGGTTCTTTCTTATATCTATTTCCACAGGCCAGCTTAGTTTTCAAACATCACTGCAAGTCTGCCTTTTTCCACATAAAGAGAAACATGGCTGCCTAGAGCTAGAGAGTTGTACATTTCACAGCTTCAATCATAGTGTTTTACAAAAACAGAAAGATAGATCAATGGAACAGGATAGAAAGCCCAGAGATAAACCCACGCACATATGGACACCTTATCTTTGATAAAGGTGGCAGGAATGTACAGTGGAGAAAGGACAGCCTCTTCAATAAGTGGTGCTGGGTAAACTGGACAGGTACATGTAAAAGTATGAGTTTAGATCACTCCCTAACACCAGACACAAAAATAAGCTCAAAATGGATTCAAGACCTAAATGTAAGGCCAGAAACTATCAAACTCTTAGAGGAAAACATAGGCAGAACACTCTATGACATAAATCACAGCAAGATCCTTTTTGACCCACCTCCTAGAGTAATGGAAATAAAAACAAAAATAAACAAATGGGACCTAATGAAACTTCAAAGCTTTTGCACAGCAAAGGAAACCAGAAACAAGACCAAAAGACAACCCTAAGAATGGGAGAAAATATTTGCAAATGAAGCAACCGACAAAGGATTAATCTCCAAAATTTACAAGCAGCTCATGCAGCTCAATAACAAAAAAACAAACAACCCAATCCAAAAATGGGCAGAAGAACTAAACAGACATTTCTCCAAAAAAGATATACAGACTGCCAACAAACACATGAAAGAATGCTCAACATCATTAATCATTAGAGAAATGCAAATCAAAACTACAATGAGATATCATCTCACACCAGTCAGAATGGCCATCATCAAAAAATCTAGAAACAATAAATGCTGGAGAGGGTGTGGAGAAAAGGGAACACTCTTGCACTGCTGGTGGGAATGTGAATTGGTTCAGCCACTATGGAGAACAGTATGGAGGTTCCTTAAAAAACTACAAATAGAACTACCATATGACCCAGCAATCCCACTACTGGGCATATACCCTGAGAAAACCAAAATTCAAAAAGAGTCATGTACCAAAATGTTCATTGCAGCTCTATTTACAATAGCCCGGAGATGGAAACAACCTAAGTACCCATCATCAGATGAATGGATAAAGAAGATGTGGCACATATATACAATGGAATATTACTCAGCCATAAAAAGAAACGAAATTGAGCTATTTGTAATGAGGTGGATAGACCTAGAGTCTGTCATACAAAGTGAAGTAAGTCAGAAAGAAAAAGACAAATACCGTATGCTAACACATATATATGGAATTTAAGAAAAAAAAATGTCATGAAGAACTTAGGGGTAAGACAGGAATAAAGACGCAGACCTACTGGATAACAGACTTGAGGTTATGGGGAGGGGCAAGGGTGAGCTGTGACAGGGCGAGAGAGAGTCATGGACATATACACACTAACAAACGTAGGAAGGTAGATAGCTAGTGGGAAGCAGCCGCATGGCTCAGGGATATTGGCTCGGTGCTTTGTGACAGCCTGGAGGGGTGGGATAGGGAGGGTGGGAGGGAGGGAGACACAAGTGGGAAGACATATGGGAACATATGTATATGTATAACTGATTCACTTTGTTATAAAGCAGAAACTAACACACCACTGTAAAGCAATTATACCCCAATAAAGATGTTTAAAAAAAATCATAGTGTTTTAGTCCTAAACGCAAAATTATTAGGGAAGGTTCTCATTGACCTAACTAATGAGTCACGTGTCTATCCCTGGACAAATTAACTTTGCCTTGGTAGGTAAGGAACTGTGTCCAAGCTTGGGCAAATAATCCCTGAAGTACATATCCAGGACCAAAAGTGTTAAACATATGAATGGGGAAAAAATTTCCAAAAGAGATATGCTAGACACACTATCCCACAGATGCTCTCTACCCTAAAAAAAACAAATTCTCTCCCATAAGTTCATATATTAAAATTTATCAATGTCCCTATGTATTTTTTCTGTTGAACTAAAAACAGTGACTATACAGAAGACAGAACTCATCTCATTTTATTTGGCATTTCTACCAACTTAAATTTCTGTGGGCAATGCTATAACATCTGGGTTTATTTATTTATATTCTACCTTGATCCAGAAAGAATTTAAGACAGCTGGAAAAAAAATACATTATGTAACAGCAGAACATAAATTAAATGTGAAACAAAAGAGGGAAAAACAAGGGTGGAAACAATGAAACCATAAATAATGTATTCTATATTGCAGGGATACACATTCACTATAGGTAGGTTATAAAGTTTTCTGATAACTTTCCTAATAACTGGCTAAGTTTTCTAGTAATTTTGTCAGTAATATAATTCATAATGTACATTAGGTAATGAACTAATTCTTTAAGAAGCATAAAACGCACACACAACAAATGTATATGTGCACTTCATACATGATCAGAAAGGGGCTTCTGCTGGAAATCCTCACTTAGCCTGACATATTCTTGATGTCTCTCTTCATTTATTAGGGACAAAGAGATAGGTAACTATGCTAGCAAGGGGGCAATGTGGGAGAGTTGCTACTTCAGAAGTGCTCTGTGATATGGCTCTGAGAAGAGGCTTGAGTAAATAGAGGATGCCAACACTTTGAGAATACCTGGGAGAACATTCATACAGAAGAAACAACAAGAATAAAGCCCAGAAAATGCAGCATGCTCGGCATGTTCAAGGAAAAGCCAATGTGTCTGGAGCAGAATCAGTGAGCGGTAAAATGGCAGGGCATTGAGAGGTAGAACCAGACTATGCAGAGCACTGTACACCATGATGAAGACAGGCTGCTATTTTAAGCATGAAGGGAAACCATTAAAGGGTTTTGAGCAAAGAAGTAATATGATCTGACTTTGATTTTAAAATGATGACTTGGCTGATGTGTAAAGATAGACTTTTAGGAGGTAAGAGTAAAAGCAAAGAGACAAGTTAAGAGGCTGTTAGAGACGTCTAGATAAGAGATCAAAATATTTTTACTAAGGGAGGGCACTAGAGGTGAAGAAAAATGGTCAGATTTGGGATATATTTTGGAGGTAAATCTGACAGCTTTTGCTGATAGATTGAATATACAGTGAGAGAAGACTGGCAGTTGAAGAACAGTCTCCTAAAGTTGATGGAGATAAAATTGGTTAGTATATACTTCTGCTAAAGTTATTTCTTGACAGCAAGAGATAAAAGATATTAACTATAAAATAGGAAAATGAATATTGTGTAACTTGAAAACTCCTCCCTTAAATTTCCTTTAAGGCCTCAACTGCTCATGTACAAGAATAGAACTTTTAATCACTGCAGACAATTTTACAGGAAATTTTAAAATACACTTCTACTAGTCTTACAGAGTGCCTTTTCATGCCCTAGTGTTCCCTCTTCTTAAAAAGGCCTATACAGTCATCCCTCAGTATCCACGGGGGAAGGGGGTATGGTTCCAGGTCCCCCGTGGATACAAAAGTCCACGGATGCTCAAGTCTCATATAAAATGGCATAGTATTGCATAGTTGCAGTGTGTGGCAAATTTAAGTTTTGCTTTGTAGAGCTTTCTGGAATTTTTTTCAAACATTTTCAATCTGTGGTTGGTTGAATCCACTGATGCAGAACCCACAGATACAGAGGGCAGACTGTAGTGCAATGAGATGGCTGGGTCCACCAGACCAAATCTTCAAAGTCGATGAGACTAGAGACCTTTTAAGCAGGTCACCTACATTGAATTTCACATGGATTGGTATTCCTAATAATAGGAATGATAAAAAGAGGAGAGAGGCTATGAAGTGAAGTAGTCTGGAGAGAGTTAATGAAACTCATTTTCCAAATCATGTGATGGTTAGAGTCATCTTGTAATTTAGAAATGAAACATTTGGCTTCAAAGGGAGCTAGGAAGAAAGGGGGGTAAAGGAAAACAAGTAAACTGGGTATTTTATCTAGAAGCATCAAGGGTGTTGTCTAAAATCTGCAGTTTGATTAAGATGTTTTTCTAAGAATTTCATATCCCAGACAAACAAAAGCTCAGAGAATTTGTTTTCAGAAGACTTGCACTATAAGAAATGTTAAAGAAAGTTCTTCAGGCTGAAGGACAATACCAGATCTAAGTGAAGAATGAAGAGCATGGGAAATGAAAAATGTATGGGTAAATACAAAATATATTTTCTTTCATATCTTTATTTCTTTGAACATTGTAAAGTTGATTTATAATATGATATAAATAAAATTTAACAAAAACAAAGAATGGTGGGGGTGTAAAATTATATGTGATGTCGTATATTATTTGAAGGCAGATGTGATAACCTAAAGATTAAATTATAAACCCTAGAGTAAACACTGAAAATAATAATATAAAAGATATGGCTAATAAGCTGAAAGAGGAAAAAAATCACATATTAAAAACTATGAATTAATTCAAAAGGCAGGGAAGGTAGCAAAAAAAAAAAAAAAAAAACCACAGAGAAAAGACCTTTTAAGCAGGTCTTAAAAGAAAACAAATAGCAAGATGGTAGGTTTAACCAAAGGCTTATTCAAAGTTAAATTAAATATAAGTGGACAAAACATTCCCATTAAAAGTCAGAAACTGTCTGACAATAAAAAACACAAGGACCAATACTTACGAGGAGCACACATTAAACATAAAAATACAGATAGATTAACAGTAAAAGAACAGAAAAAAACATACCATGCAAGCATTAAACATAAGAAAGCTAAATTGGTTATATTCAGATCAGACAAAATAGACTTCAGAACAAGGAATATTATCAGAGATAAAGACATTTCATAATAATAAAAGATCAATTCATTAAGATGACATAACAATGGTAAACATGTATCCAACTCTTAAGAGAGCTTCAAAATAAATTTCTAAATACTGGCAGAAATAAAGATATAGACAAACCCACAGTCATAATTAGAGATTTTAATATCCCTTTGTTAGTATTTGATAGGAAAATTAGACAATAAATGAAATAGAAAACTTGAAAAACCAAATTGACCTAATTAACTGTTAAGCAGCGTAAACCCATAAACTGCAGGATATACATTCTTTTCAAGTACAGAAGGAACATCCACCAATTCATATGCTATGTCTCAATGAATTTTGAGAAGTCACAAATTTTAAAAGACTGAAAATATACAGTTTGTGTTGTGACCAAAACCAAATCAAATTAGAAAGCAATCACACAAAGATATCTCAAAAAGCCCCAAGTGCTGACATTTAAAACAACGTATTTCTAAATAACACATATGTCAAATAAGAAATTACAGGAAAATCATAAAATGTTTTGAAATAATAATAAAAACACAACATATGAAAAATTTAGGATGCAGCTAAAGGAGTGTTTGAAGGGCAATCCATAGCTCTAAATGCTTTAATTAGAAAAAAATATTCAAAATCAACCATCTAAGCTTCTATCTTAAAAAGTGGGGAAAAAAAGCACACAAATTTAAATCAAAGAAAGCAGAGAGGAGGAAATAATAAATATATGAGTGGACATCACTGAAACAGAAAAACATAGCAGTAAGAGAAAACCAGAGAAATGCACATACATTTAAACCTGTAGTTCCTAGATATACATATATAAAAATCATCATCATGTAGTGATAGCCATTGTAACAGAATTCATAATTTAAAAAACCTAAAAATAACTTAAATGTCAGAAATGAAGGAACCATTTAGATAAAGACATCTATGTAACAAAATGCTATGCTTCATTTTTTTTTTTTTAATGTAGCAATTTTATAGGAACTATTGTGGTATGATCTGAGATGTCAAGTTAAAAAGGCAAGGTGCGTAACAATATAAAAGGAATACTATAATATGTGTAGGTGTGTACTTTTTAAAAAATGTGTGTATGAGTGTATGTTTTTATATATTCACATACACACAAAATATCTTGGAAACACACACCAGAAACTGGTGATAGTGGTTGCTTCTGGAGAAGAGGCCTACGTGGTTTGGATACAAGGGTAGTATTATGTTTCACTTAGTACTGTTTTCCCCTTTAGAATTTAATACTGATTCAAATATATATATATATTTGGCTGTGCTGCGTGGCTTATGGGATTTCAGTTCCCTGACCAGGGATCAAACCTGGGCCCTCGGCAGTGAGAGCATGGAGTCCTAACCACTGGACCGCCAGGGAATTCCCCCCAAAATATTTAAGTTAAAAAAAAAAAAGTTAGAAAATATCATGAAATAACAAGAAGAAAAGTAAAAAGGATTGAAGTCAGAGGTCCTTGATAGGTTAGTTTGGCTTTCATATATATGGAGTCTCCTTTGAGGAAGCAGGCCATTGTTTAGATAGGATAGCCAGAAAAATCAAAGAGCTTCTGTGACCCTTTTCTCTTTACCCTTACAGTTGTGTCTAAAGCAAACATGGCAACTCCTTTGCTATATATATACCTAAAGGGATTAAAAAGGTACAGATGGACAAGCTAATAGGAGTCTCTATTTACTGATTAAAGTTACCCAAACTCAGGCATCTTTCTTTGAGGCTGCAGATTCCATCCAAGGTGCCATGTATCCTTTGTTCTGTATCTAAAAGGAATGGTACACGAATTGTTTCATGACCACATACACAGTGTAGTCATGAAAGCTAGCAGTCAGAACTTGTTATTGTGGTGTTTTCACTGTGTCAAAAACACAGATAAAAGCAATTTTCAGGAAGTAAAATAAAAATATTGACCTTTCCTTGCATAAAATGTTTGAATTCTCCAGAATTTAAATTTAAAGTTACCCTCTGTGTTCAGAACTACAATAGTGTGACTCTATTTATAGTTCTCTAAACAGCCATCTTCTATTTTATCTTCTAGAATAATTTCACATCTCTGATTTTGTTACCTTCTTCTGAAACAACGTTTTTAAACTGAAGTATAGTTGAGGTACAATATTATATGTTACAAGTGTACAATACAGTGATTCACAATTTTTAAAGGTTATAATCCATTTATAGTTATTATAAAATATTGGCTATATTCCCTGTGCTGTACAATATATCCTTGTACCTTATTTTTATACATAATAGTTTGTACCTCTTAGTCTCCTACCCCTATATTGCCCCTCCCCCTTCCCTCTCCCCACTGGTAACCACTAGTTTGTTCTCTGTATCTGTAAGTCTGCTTTTTTTGTTATGTACACTAGTTTGTTGCATTTTTTAGATTCTACATATAAGTGATATCATACAGCATTTATCTTTCTCTGTGTGATTTATTTCACTTAGCATAATGCCCTCCAAGTCCACCCATGTTGTTGCACAATGAAAAAAATTTCATTCTTTTTCTTATGGCTGAGTAGTAGTCCACTGTATATATATACCTCATCCTCTCTATCATATTCATCTATTGATGGACACTTAGGTTGCCTCCTTATCTTGGCAACTGCAAATAATGCATTGGGATGCAGGTATCTTTTCAAAAGAGCATTTTTGTTTTCTTCAGATATATACCCAGGAGTAGACCTGCTAGGTCATATGGTAGTTCTATTTTTAGTTTTTTGAGAAACCTCCATATTATTTTCCATAGTGGCTGTACCAATTTACATTCCCACCAACAGTGTATTAGGGTTCCCTTTTCTCCACATTCTTGCCAACATTTGTTATTTGTACTCTTTTTGATGATAGTCATTCTGACAGGTGTGAGGTGATATCTCACTGTGGTTTCGATCTGCATTTCCCTAATGATTAGTGGTGTTAAGCATATTTTCATGTGCCTGTTGGCCATCTGTATGTCCTCTTTGGAAAAATGTCTATTCAGGTCTTCTGTCCATTTTTCTTTTTTCTTTTCTTTTTTTTTTGTGGTATGCGGGCCTCTCACTGTTGTGGCCTCTCCCGTTGTGGAGCACAGGCTCCGGACGCGCAGGCTCAGTGGCCATGGCTCACGGGCCTAGCTGTTCTGCGGCACGTGGGATCTTCCCAGACCAGGGCACAAACCCGTGTCCCCTGCATCGGCAGGCGGACTCTCAACCACTGCGCCACCAGGGAAGCCCCTTCTGCCCACTTTTCAATTGAGTTGTTTTTTTGATGTTGAGTTGTATGAGCTGTTTATATATTTTGGATATTAACCCCTTATCAGTCATATCATTTGCAAGTGTTTTCTCCCATTCGGTAGGTTGTATTTTTGTTTTGTCAATGGTTTCCTTTGCTTTGCAAGAGCTTTTAAGTTCAATTAGGTTCCATTTGTTTATTTTTGTTTTTATTTCCTTTGCTTTAGGAGAAGGATCCAAAAAACATTTATGATTTATATCAAAGAGTGTTCTGCCTGTTTTCCTCTAGGACTTTTATAGTTTTCAGTCTCACATTTAGTTCTTTAATCCATTTGGAGGGCTTTTTTTTTTTCATATATGGTGATAAAGAATGTTTTAATTTCATTCTTTTGCATGTAGCTGTCCAGCTTTCCCAGCACCACTTATTGAAGAGACTGTCTCTTCTCCATTGTATATTCTTGTCTCCTTCATCATAGGTTAATTGACCATAACAGTGTGGGTTTATTTCTGAGCTCTCTATCTGTTCCATTGATCTGTATGTCTGTTTTTGTGCCAGTTCCATGCTGTTTTGATTACTGTAGCTTTGTAGTATAGTCTGAAGTCAGAGAACATGATACTTCCAGCTCCATTCTTCTTTCTAAAGATTGTTTTGGCTATTCAGGGTCCCTTGCGTGTCCATACAAATTTTTAAAAAATTATTTGTTCCAGTTCTGTGAAAAATGCCGTTGGTATTTTGATAGGGATTGCAATGAATCTGTAGATTGCCTTGGGTAGTTTGGTCATTTTAACAATATTGATTCTTCCAATCCAAGAATATGGTATATTGTTCCATCCTTTTGTGTCGTATTCAATTTCTTTCACCAGTGTCTTAGTTTTTCAAGTATAGGTCTTTTACCTCATTAGGTAATTTTACTCCTAAGTATCTTATTCTTTTTGATGTGATGGTAGATGGGATTTTCCTTAATTTCTCTTTCTGATAGTTGATTGTTAGTGTATAGAAATGCAACATTTTTCTGTATACTAATCTGTATCCTGCAAATTTACCAAATTCATTGATGAGCTCTAGTAGTTTTCTGGTAGTGTCTTTAGGATTCTCTATGTATAGTATCATATCATATGCAAACAGTGACAGTTTTACTTCTTCCTTTCCAATTTGGATTCCTTTTATTTCTTTTTCTTCTCTGATTGCCATGGCTAGGACTTCCAATACTATGTTGAACAAAAGTGGCAAGAGTGGGCATCCTTGTCTTGTTCCTGATCTTATAGGAAATGCTTTCAGCTTTTCACCTTTGAGTATGATGTTAGCTATGGGTTTGCCATATGGCCCTTATTACATTGAGGTGTGTTCCCTCTATGCCCACTTCCTGGAGAGTTTTTATCATAAATGCATGTTGAATTTTGTCAAAAGTTTTTTCTGCATATATTTAGATGATCATATTGTTTTATTCTTCTTTTATTGTTGTTAATATGGTGTATCATACTTGATTGATTTGCAGATACTGAGAAATCCTTGCATCCCTGGGATAAATCACATTTGATCATGGTGTGTGATCCTTTTAATATATTGTTGGCTTTGGATTGCTAATATTTTATTGAGAATTTTTACATCTATGTTCATCAGTGATACTGGCCTATAATTTTATTTTTTTGTGATATCTTTGTCTGGTTTTGATATCAGGATGATAGTGGCCTCACAGAATGAGTTCAGAAGTGTTCCTTCCTCTGCAATTTTTTGGAATAGTTTGATTAGAATAGGTCTTAATTCTTCTCTAAATGTTTGGTAGAATTCACCTGTGAAGCCATCTGGTCCTGGACTCTTGTTTCTTGGGAGTTTTAAAATTACTGAATCAATTTCATTACTGGTAATTGGTCTTTTCATTATTTCTATTTCTTCCTGGTTCAGTCTTAGGAGATTGTACATTTCTAAGAATTTGTCCATTTCTTCTAGGCTGTCCATTTTAATGGCATATAGTTGTTCATAGTAGTCTCTTAATACAAAAAAGTACAAAAGCAATCTTTTGTATTTCTGTGGTGTCGGTTCTAATGTCTCCTTTTTCATTTCTGATTTGGCATATAGCTGTTCAGAGTAGTCTCTTAATACAAAATAGTTCATAGTAGTCTCAATACAAAAAAATGAAATACAAAAGTAATCCTTTGTATTTCTGTGGTGTTGGTTCTAACTTCTCCTTTTTCACTTCTGATTTCATTGATTTGGGCCCTTTCCTTGTTTTTCCTTTGATTAGTCTGTAAGGGTTTATCAATTTTGTTTATTTTTTCAAAGAACAGATTTTAGTTTCATTTATTTTTTCTACTGTTTTTTTTTTAAATCTCTGTTTCATTTATTTCTGCTCTGATCTTTATGATTTCTTTCCTTTTACTAACTTTGGGTTTTGTTTGTAGCTTCTGTAGTTCCTTTAGGGTAAGTTTAGGTTGTTTATTTGAGATCTTTCTTGTTTTCTGAGGTAAGCTTGTATCACTATAAACTTCCCTCTTAGAACTGCTTTTGCTGAGTAGGTTTTGGATCATTGCGTTTTTGTTTTCATGTGTCTCTAGGTATTTTTTGATTTCCTCTTTGATTTATTCAGTGATCAACTGGTTGTTTAGTAATATATTATTTAGCCTCCATGTGTTTGTGTCTTCTGCAGTTTTTTTCTTTTAGTTGATTTCTAGTCTCATAATGTTGTAGTTGGAAAAGGTGCTTGATATGATTTCAGTTTTCTTAAATTTACTAGGCTTGTTTTTTGGCCTAGCATGGGATCTATCCTATGAAACTAACTTTTTTGCGGTGTGGTTTAAATATCTTTTCTATTTTAATAAATAGAAATATAAATTCTATCACTCTTGGGGCAGCATATTTTATAAAAGGCTACAAAAACTGAATTACCATCTTGATGAGTCTTTGCATAAAGGACCTAAACTTGTCTTATTAAAATCACCCATAAGATAAATAGTCCTTGTTTGATTCATTTGTTCTAACAGTACCATTACTACAGAAAAAGCATTGTGACAGAAGTCTTATGAATTCTTAAGTTCTCCTTGAAGTACTCCATTTAAGTCTCATATTTATTTCCTTCATCCATGGGTAAACTATTATACTCTTTTCAGGCAGGACAGTAATTAGTTCCTATAGTCATATAAATAAGCATTACATTAGTAGGCAAAAAAAGCAAACATGTATCCATGTGTCATTTCTTGAACATGGACATGGGTTGATATTTAGCTCAAAGTAAGCAAAACATCATTTGAATTTGTTTAAACTTTGGGAAAGGATACATCCACAACCAGGGAAAGCTGAACCAGACTTCTAAATAAATAAAGAAAATTCTTCAATTTACTTCCAGTCATCAGCAATTATCCAACCAAAAAAGTGACTACTTTTGCCTTTCTTCTCTATCTTCAGTGTCAAAGCTAAAGAGAAAATTTATGTATAAAACCAGACTGATCTTGGTTCTGTGGACTTGGAATATACTATGTATAATTTAGGTTACATTTTATTTGTCTATCATTTATTTATTTTGGCCAAGTGTTTAAGAAATTGGGCTATGGGTGAATGAGGCAAGAACTAAAAATGCCTAAAATCAATGGTAGCAAAATTTCATCTCATTGAGTTATAGTTAAAATAATTAACTCAAATATTTCTCATATGATATGGAAATGTCTGTGGGAAACATACATGATTATGCTCAAATATATTCCTTCATTTGAAAATGTTATACCTTCCTCTCTCTAGAGGTTTCTCAAAGAGGAAAACAGTATAAGTTCCAAAGATGCAATGTTTTAGCTAGAACCTAGGAGCAAAATACAAATTACCAATACTGTAGGTAGAAAGACCTTCTTTAGAGACTATTTCTACTAATATAATAATATTAAACTATTGTTTTAATAAAGGACACCAAGCCATTCACATTATAAAACAATAATACTTTATATTGCTAACAAATACATAAACATATAGTGGAAATATAAAAACATGTATAAGAATGAAAACACTGGATGTGTGAAACACTAGAGAAGGAGGGAGGGAAGAGAATGAGATAGGAGAGGATCACAGTGGGAACAGTAATTGTATTTATAATGCTTAATTGGAGGAGAAAGAGCAGCAGCAGGAAATCAGTCATAGTGGTAATATTATACAAACCTGGGAATAGGTCCATAGTTGTTCATTACATTATTCTCTATTCTTACCTATATATTTAAAGTATTTACCCGTAAAATAAATAAGCCATTTACAATATCAACACAAGACGTATATGTAATAAATACAGCAAAATATATAAGATTTATTAAAAAAATAAGACTTTATTAAAAGACAGTAAGATATCAATATAAATAAATGGAGGGATAGTAGTGCATGTATAAAGAAAGAAAGGTTCGCTCTATATTTTAAAGAGAGTAATTCTCCCCAAATTAATCTATAAATGTAAAAAATTTCAATAGCTTTTTCCTTGAATTTGATAAATGATGATAAAATATACATGGAAAAGCAAAGAGCAAAGAATGGCCAATATACTCATGAAGAAGAACAAGTTAGGGGGATTGTCCTACCAAAAATCGTCTTCCAAACACCAACACTTACTAAAGCCAAGATAAACACACAGTGGTCACAGTACAGGGACCAAGAAACAAAAGAGAGAACTCAGAAATAGACCCATTGATTATGAAAACTTCATTTTTAACATAGCTGGCATTGATGATCAATGAGAAAATGTCCGACTAAGCAGTCCCACAATGGGACAGCTGGGTTTCAATATGGAAAAAGATCAAACTGGTTCCCTGTTTCTCACCATATACTGAAATCACTGCCAGGTAGATTACAGTCCTAAATGTGAGAGACAAACTACAAAAGTTTTAGAAGACAATCTGTAACAGAATTTTTATATTACACTGGGAAAGATTTCTTAATCAAAAGACCAAAGTACCATTTAAAAAACAAAGATTGATAATTGGACCACAGCAAATTAAGAACTTTTGTAAAACAAGGAACAATTAAAAAAGCTTTTAAAGATAAGCCATAACCGAAGAAAAGATGTCTGTAATATGCATACATATACATCCAACAAAGAAGTCATATGCAGACTATTTAAATAACCCCCACAAATCAATCAGAAATGAAATATCTGCAAAAGAGAAGAGCACATCAGAGAAGAGAAAACACAAATGGTTCATCAACACATGACAATCTTATTATTAATGATGTAACTGCAAATTAAAACCAAAAGATACCAATTCAGACCCAAGAGACCCATAAAATAATGACAATATTTTAAAATCCTAACAAATCTCAGTGTTGCCAGAATGTCAAGCAAGAGGAATTTATGCATATTGTTAGTGAAAACAAAACCAGTATAGGCACTTTGGAAAATAAGTTTGGAATTTCTAGTAAAACTGAACATGCACATATTCTCCAACCCAGTAATCCTATTCCCAAGTGAACAGAGCTTAGAGAATATAGCCTAGATGTGTGTATATATCACATATGCAAAATTTTCTTAGCAGCATTATTTATAGCAACATAAACCATTAAAGAGCCTAATTTTCCATCAATAATGGAATGGATAAATATTATATGGCAGTGGAAATGAAAATGAAAGTACAGCTATATTTACCACCATGACTGAAATTTACAAACATGATTGTAAATATATTAAAGAGGCAAGCACAGAAGAATATATGCAAGATGTTTCCATGCACATCAAGTTCAATATCAAGCAAAACTAAAGACTCTGTCATTTAGGAATCCAAATATAGTTGGGAAAACTATAAAGAAAAGTAGGGGACTCATTAAAACAAATTTCAGTATGGTGGTTAACTCTGAGGAAAGTAAGTGGGATAAAACAGGGAGCAACACACAGGTGCTTTTAACATACTGGTGTGTTCTATTTCTCAAGCTGGGTAGTATGTACATGGATATATGTTTTATTACACACACACACGTTTCTCTTTTATATGAAAACTACTTTTAAAAATGTACGATATCAATAAAGATAACTTACAGAGACATTTCATCCTAGGAAACAGTGGTAGCTAAACATTTCAAAGGAACTTTAGATTATAAGTATCCAAAGAGTTACTGGGAAGAAAAAGAACACTGATAAAATAAGAATGAGAGATCATAAAACAGGCAAATATTAAAATGAATGTCTGGGCATAAAAAACAGATGTTGTAATTTTAAAATCCATTTAAATGGGTAAATAGTTACCTGGACAAAGCTAAAGAGAGAATTAGTGAATTTCAAAATAAGGGGAAAGAAATCCCCCAAAGTGCAGTAAGAGAAATAAAAAGATGGAGGATATGAAAGAGAAGTCAGTAGATATAGAGGATAAAATGCAGAGCTCTAATATAGAAAGCACCAGGAGAAGAGAATAGAGAAAACTAAAGAAGCAATATTTGAACAGATGATGGCTGAGAATTTTCCAAACATGCAGAAAAATATGAATCGTCAGATTACAAAGGGCCAGCAGGCATCATTTGGAAGTTAAAAAAAATAATCACAGTTTGACCCACATTATAATGAAACCACAGAGCATTAAGGGAAAAAGAGAAAAACATAAAAGATGCTTTCTAGAAATACACTGTCTACAAAGGACAATCAGATTGACAGCAACTTCTCATCAGTAGTAACAGAAAATATTACCAAAATGTGGAGCAAAAAATAACTGTAAACTTAGAATTCTATCGCAAAAGAGAGAGGGTGAAAAAAAATAGTTTCAGACATTAAAAGCTTTTTATAAGGTAATATAAATTTTTTTATAGAGAAATTTTACTATCTGCAGCCTTTATTGAAAGCAATACTAAAGATGTACTTAAACAGGAAGAAAATCAAACCCAAGAGGAAGCAGTGAACAAAGCAAAAATGAGCAAGGATATTCATAACAGGGTAGTGAATATCAGTAATAACTGATTGTAAAATTAGTAAGTATAATAACAATAAGAATGTGTTTAAAAACTTGTGTGATGAGACAGTACAGGGTATCCTATATAGAGTACAGACTCTGAAGCCAGACTGGGTTTGAATACGAACCAAAGTTCCCCTTAAAACTAAAAATAATGACTAAAGAACACTCATGACATCAAAGGAATATAATTTACTTTTTTTGTCTTTGTTGACTAACTGTCATCTTTAATAGATCAACAACAGAAGATCAATACAGGGGCTAAAAAGAAAGACAAGTGTGATTTTCAGACCCGTTGAACTTTTGTTACAAGTCTTAAGCGAAAGATATTCAGAAAGATAATCTTCATATTGTTCAAGCAAATTTTTCATGGATGGCTAGTTTGGATATTCAACCAGAAATTAAGTATGTTATGTATTTGTAAAACAATTTCTATCTTTTTATAATATTCTTGTGTAGAAATGCGATCAGACAGAAGACAGAAAGGTAAAGGAATAAAACTGTTTTGGAGACAGCTAGCCCACTAGGCCAGGAAGAGAACTAATATCCTGGATTAATAAAGTTGACAAGTTTCTTTTAGTCTCTTATATTAACAGTAGCCATAGAATAGAATTAAGGCTTGCTTGATTTCTTTGGGTCACAGCCAAAAAACTGTTGCAATTCAATTATATGCTTAGTTCTGTAAGTATTTAAGTGCTTACTATATGCTAATTTGCAGTGAATTGCTTCTATCTAAAATCACCTCCTTCCTATCATTTTACAATGATGGAATCCCTGACCCCTTCAGAATCCCAAAAGGATGGCCACCAAGTTCAGTCTTGTACTTTTTGGATAACTAGCTCAATTTCAAACACAATGGGCTTTTCTTTGGGTTGAAAAGATTCCACCAAATAGCTTTCACTTGGCAAGCAATACCTTACTCCTGTCTCACCAGGATCTCCCCTTTTTGTGAGTCATTTCTATTTGATTGCTAATAACTATCATTTCCAAGGCTTTGGTTATTTTACTCCATTCACTCTCTAAGTATTTCCCTCTTTCATTATTTTGGGAAGGTTTACTTAAGTCAGAATAAGTGTTATCACCATGCATTCACTTAACTAATATATACTGGGCAATCATCACATGCCAGGCTCTGTGCTGGTCAGATCGTGTTATGCTTCTGCTCAAACCCTCTTAGGTTTCTCATCTCCTTCTGAGAAAAGCCCAAGTCTTTACCATGATATACAAGCCTACCTTCCCATCATCCTCCACAATCTCTCTGACCTTCTCTCTGTTATTCTCACTCTCACTCTGCTCTGCTTACACTAGCTTTCTTGCTGTTCCTCTAACAGGACAGGAATATTCTCACCTTAGAATTTTGTGTTTGCTGTTCTCTCTGCCTGAATCACCCAGATAGCCACATGATTCCCTCCTTCACCTCTCACTTTACTCAAATGACAGCAAGGATTTCCCTGACCTTACATTAGATTACATTATCAGTCTCAATTTTTCACTCCTCTGTAGTAGCATTACATATCCACACTCTGGCCTTATGGTGGCCAAAATGTACATCCTTGCCCCTAGACTTTAGACTTGACCATGTGATTTGCTATTGCCACTGGGAAGTTACTGGACATGATTCAAGCAGACTTAAAATGGTTTGTACTACTAGTCCTGGGCTCTTATACTCCTGCTTTTTGCCATGGAGGCTAACATGATTTGATATTCCACTGGTGCCAGAAAAATGGGAGACACATGGAACATACCTGAAACTGAGCCATAAACTGGAGCCAAGTCTAGCCTGGATTATTTCAACCTCAGGAAACGCACAGATATGTCTGGTGTTGAAAGGCCACTGATTTTTAGGTGGTTTGGTACAAACATTAGTGTGAAAATAGCAAAGAGAAAGTGAAAACAACTGCCAACATCCAGATGATCCTCATCCCCTTTCCTTATTTATTTTTCTTCATAGAAGTACTTAAGTTTAAACTACTATATATTTTATTTATTTGTTTATTGTCTATCCTCCGGCATACAGAAATGTACATGCACATATGCACACAAATAAAAGTTCTATGAAGGAAGTAATTTTTGTCCATTTTGTTTATTGTTATCATCCCTGCATGACAAAGGATCTGGCACATAACAGGTACTCAACAAACATTTTGCTGAATGAATAAATAAACAATACAAAGTCCCTGCACTCATGAAACTTAACACTTTAGTGGGAAAAGCCAGTGAGTTAACAACTACACAAATAATAATAATTAGATAGTTGTGAGTGTTATGAGGAAAATAAAACAGACGAATGAAACAGAAAATGTTGGAGTACAAGGAAGAAGGGTGTATAGATGATTAAAAAATTGTCAACAGGGGGTGCCATGTAAGCTGAGTCCAAATAAAGAGCCCTGCATGCAGCTGGGAGAAGACCATACTATGCAAAACTGAGAATACAATGACACTGAGGCAGGAGTAGGAGGAGACAAAGAAGAGGCAGACAAACACCCTATCACTAGGGCTTCATGGGCCTCAGAATAGTCTTTGGATTTCATTCTAATTACAGTTGAAAGCCTTTAGAAAGGTTTATGCAGGAAAATGATTTATTTTTAAGGTCACTTTGTTTATTATATGGATTGTAGAGGGCAAGAAGGGAAGTAGGGAGACAAGTACAGTGGTCAGGTTCAGGATAGAGGTGGTGGAGGGGTTGGGATATTTTTTGAAAGTAGAAGCAGCAGGACTGACTGACTGACTGACTGACTAAATGGATGTGGCATACAAGAGAAGGAGAGGCATCTGGAGGCTGGAGAAAAAGGAATCAAGGATGACCACTTAGTTTCTGGCCTGAAAAATTTACCAAATGTTAGTTTCATTAATTGAGTTGAAGATGAGCAGTTATGGGGTAAAAGACATCATGAGCTCTATATTATACATTTATTGATCAACTCCTCTATACAGGGTTGTGCTACACAGATGACACAGGTACCTGTTCTGAAGAACACTTATGCCTTTGTCAGTTGCTAAACAGAATCAATAGTTTCACAGCTAACTGTATAATACTGGACTCAACTCAGACAAAAATAAATAAATAAAACAGTCCAAGGAAGATGTTTTTACTCTCCTTCCCTCCTTATTAAAAGAATCCTGGTTTGTTTTTTTAGTTTAGTTTGGTTGAGGCAGCTATGTGACCAGTTAAAGATACTTATCTCATGTACCACTTACGATATTTAAAAAAAGGGGGGAGAAGAGAACACATATTTGAATCATATACATTTAAAAAATTTGTAGAAGGATAAAAAAGAGACTAATACCAGTGGTTACCTGTTTCTTGGGGGGGCAGTATATGAAAGTGGAAGGATGAAGGAGGTGTGATATGAAAGGGAGATTCTCACTAATCTACCCTTCTATACTTTGATGTTTTAAGTTTGAGACTGTATTGGCTATTTAAAAAAAAAAAGAAATAATTTAAAAAAATACTCACCTTCCATAGGTATGTATCTGTATACATACACACACACACACACACCCCCATACACTATGGAATACTACTCAGCCATAAAAAAGAATGAAATTTTGCCATTTGCAATGACATGGATAGACTTGGAAGGTATTATGCTTAGTGAAAGAACTCAGACAGAGAAAGAAAAATACTATATGTTATCACTTGTATGTGGAATCTGAAAAAAAAAAAAGCTACTGAATACAACAAAAATGAATGAGACTCACAGATACAGAAAACAAACGAGTGGTTACCAGTGGGGAAAGGGAAGGGGGGAGGAACAAGATAGGGATAGAGGATTAAAAGGTACAAACTATTATGTATAAAATAAATAAGCTACAAGGATATATTGTACAGTACAAGGGATATGGCCAATATTTTATAATAATTATAAATGGAGTATAATCATTAAAAACTGTGACTCACTATGTTATATACCTGAAACTTATATAATATTGTAAATCAACTATACCTCAATAAAAAAAGTACTCACCTCCTCAGATTCCCTCACAAGTAGGCATGATCATGTGACAGTACTAGCCAATGAGATATAAATGAAAGTCCCTGAGGACAGTTTCACTTTCTTGATAAACACAAGGCTAGCAAGATAAATTTTGCCCTTTGTTATTTCTCCTTTCTCCTTACTTGGGACGTAGATACAATGCCTGCAGTCAGAACAAGCATTTTGACTGGAAAAACAAAAGCTGCACACTAACTATGGAAGAGCAGGAAATTACCAGAAAGAACCTGGGTCTTTGATGACTTCCTCAAGTAGATGAACCAGCTCTGAACTGCCTACTTCTGGACTATTTATTTGATTTTTTTTTTAATTAAAAAAATTTTTTTTGGCTGTGTTGGGTCTTTGTTGCTGCACGTGGGCTTTCTCTAGTTGCGGCGGACGGGGGCTACTCTTCATTGCGGTGCACAAGCTTCTCACTGCAGTGGCTTCTCTTGTTGCGGAGTATGGGCTCTAGGTCCGTGGGCTTCCGTAGTTGTGGCTCATGGGCTCTAGAGCGCAGGCTCAGTAATTGTGGCGCATGGGCTTAGTTGCTCCGCAGCATGTGGGATCTTCCCAGAACAGGGATCGAACCTGTGTCCCCTGTATTGGCAGGCAGATACTTATCCACTGCGTCACCAAGGAAGCCCTGGACTACTTATTTGAAAATAAGGAAATAATATGGGAAATTGGATAAAATATTGGATTAATCTACTGTAGTTAAGATAAAGTTGTAACTGATATAGTTTTAGAACCCACATTAAAGCTTGTACTATAATATAACCAATGGGTGGTCACAACAACAGTAAAATGTGTCATAAGGAACATAATGTCCCCAAGGTACTTCTAAGTTAACTTCTAAAAACAGGATAGTATTAACAAGTAATCATAATTTCAAAGTCTCATAATTTACCCATTCTTGTATGTGTTTGTTTTCCTGGATTCCTCACATAAGCGATGTGTAAGCGTCCCTGTTGGTTTCTTATCTTATGTAAGTCATGGAAAGATACTGTGAAAAGCATAGGCTTGAGGATCTAAAGAGAATTCTGGTTCTTGGTCATGTAAAACCATAACCTTTAGATACAGCTCAGGATTTGGTTTAAAATCACTCTGTTAACATTGTATTTTTAAAATAAGCACTGCAGAATAGATTTTTAACATTACAAAGCCTCAAGTCCTACTATTTTAACGGAGAGGAACAGTTTAAGATAATGACAATGAGGATACATTTTAAGATGAAGATGATGATATTTTAAGAAGTAAGCTTGCAATAAGAATTATTCTTATGTTCAAGTTTGACTTACTGTTTTTAATTTCTTTCATAGAATGCTATCTTCCAAAAGCACTTATAAGAAGAGAAAATGTTTGTGTTAGAGACATCCTTTCAACCCCTCTCTACTTTGGAATGAGGTATGTCATTCAGTATAACACAGAGTTTGGTCCTTCTATTTATAAACACTGCAGATATTAAAAGAAACATTTTTGAGAAACAGAGCTAGTGTAAAAATCAAATACTGCAATGATAATGTCAGCACATTTCCTTCTAACTAAAAATAGAAATAAATTTTATTTTAAAGATTTTAAGTCATGTTTGTAATGTAAACTATCACATGCCCAGGATATTGTAAAAACTTCAAGAAAACTGAACTGATGTAGAAAACTTTTTCAAGTATTTGGATAAGAAAGAAAAGTAGAAGATTCCTACTCTGCTCTAAGTATAATCACTTATAATAGGTTGACCTTAACTATTAAGACTTGTCTGTGGAATTCATTTCCATGAAATTGACCAGATAATAGCAAGAAGTTTTGAATAGGCAAAAACTCTTGCTTATTCAGGAGCATATATTATTTCTGTGCTACAAGTGGCCATGTCAAATGGTTGCAAAATGACTTAGGCAATTCTGGAGAAGATTTTGATATCAGAACTTAGATTGGTAATACAGTTTTAAAATTACATGTTCTTAGAAATTAATAAAAGTAGATAGTCAAATCCAGGCAGGATTATAATCCACGGAATCATTTAATCAAGATTTACTGATATGAAAAATATAGTCCATCCAAATTTTATTTCTAACAGGAAAAGAAAGACTGAATTCAATTAAAACATTTTAAAATATTGATCAAAATGCCAGAGTACTGAAAGCTTATTAACTAAGAAATGAGTGTTCTCTAAACAGTCCTTTGAGGAAGGATTTTGTTTTGCTGTTTGTTTTTTTCTTGGGCTTTGTGACTAGGAAGACTTTCTTGGGCTGATTCAGTCACATACATGTAGGCTGATCATCAGCTTTTGGGAGGAGTGGTACCAAATGCTCTAAGACTATTCAATTTCCATTTTGATGAAGCCATGTATATAAGAATTAAGGTATAAGCCTTAGTTAACTAAAGAAAGTAGTCATCAGGGGGAAAAAAGTGCATGACTGTAATTATCACATCTATGATGGTTGACAAATCCTGAAAACACTTTCATAACTGATAATACAATACACACTATATTCCTGAGAAAATATGTATGACATACATTGGTTATACATTTCATTCTTCTAAATGTATTATAGATTCTTAGACCTGGTAGTAAAAAGGAATATGCAACATGCTGAAGAAAAAAAAAAAACAAAAAAACAATACCAAAGAATCCTAATAACCCTTCCGGGCTACCTTTCCACAAAAATTCCAACCTATAAACTCTGAAGCAAAAATTACTATCAGACTCAGCTTCTACACTTTGGCTTCTTAGTATTCTTTTCTTTCTTTTTTTTTTATTAATTTTTATTGGAGAATGGTTGCTTTTTACACTGTTGTGTTAGCCTCCACTGCACAACAAAATGAATCAGCCATACACATACAGATATCCCCTCCCTTTTGGACTTCCCTTCCATTTAGGTTACCACAGTGCATTAGGTAGAGTTCCCTGTACTATACAGTATGTTCCCATCAGTTGTCTATTTTATACATAGTATCAATAATGTATATGTGTCAATCCCAGTCTCCCAATTCCTCCCACCCCACCCCTTTCCCCCTTGGTATCCATATATTTGTTCTCTACGTCTGTGTCTCTACATCTGCTTTGCAAATAAGATCATCTATACCATTTTTCTAGATTCCACATATATGCGTTAATATACTATATTTGCTTTTCTCTTTCTGACTTAGTTCACTCTGTATGACTCTCTAGGTCCATCCACGTCTCTACAAATGACCCAACTTCATTCCTTTTTATGGGTGAGTAATATTCCATTGTATACATGTACAAAACCCAAAGTTAGTATAAGGAAGGAAATCATAAAGATCATATCAGAAATAAATTAAATAGAAATGAAGAAAACAATAGCAAAGATCAATAAAACTAAAAGCTGGTTCTTTGAGAAGATAAACAAAATTGATAAACCTTTAGCCAGACTCATCCAGAAAGAAAGGGAGAGGACTCAAATCAGTAAAATTAGAAATGAAAAAGAAGTTACAACTGACACCATAGAAATACAAAGGATCATAATCTATGATCTTAGTTTTTTTTAGTTCAAGCCAAAGCAGTGGTCAATATCCTTAAGATTTGTAGGGAAAGAAGCAATCAGAAAAGGTACTTTGACTTCCAGTTTCAGTCACCTCCATGAGAATATAGAGAGAGATGTCACATATTCCTAGTTAGTACCATTTCATTCTTCCTAGTGGTTAAGTCATTCCTTGGTAGTAAGCGAAAGGACACAGAAAGGTGCGTTAACTCTTTCAGGCCACTTGGTCACTATTTGGTATATAGCTACTGAAAGGCACTAAATGTACCCTTCAGCGCATGACTTACTATCTCAAGTCACTCAAGCACTAGGGGAAAAACATTCCATTGTTGTTTAACATTATGTATTGGGTAACATACAGCTTAATGTAGGAGAAATGGAGTAAGTATTTCATAAAGCATTGAAATGTATGTACAGATGTGATTAGAAGATACAGACTGTGAGATCAAATATCCATCTTAAAATTTCAGTGCTTTGGTAAGAGAAAAACAACATTGTTTTGCACTTAGAAACCTGTTTCTAATCAACTGAGCTACTTCTATGGGGTCAAATAAAAATGATTAGCTTATTAAAAGCATAGCTTTGCTATTTAATAAGCAAAAATGATTGAAAATTCTGCTCCAGATCCTGCTAATTTTAGTGTTTCTAGTTAAGCCTGCAAAATGGCATTCATTATTAGTGTCTAGATTCATTAACAATTCAATTTATAGATATTAATGCTTATAATGCATGCTTCGCTTGCCAAAACTTGAAGAGAAATTGTTTCAATTAGCTTTCATGGATCATGAATCCTACCGGCTGGGTATTTTTAGACAAAAGATACAAACACATCCCCAAGCAATGCTAATGCACAGCTGGGACTCGTGTGTAAGGTCACTTGAGCTAACAGTTTAAAAGGAAAAACAGTAAATGAGTTCTACCCAGATGAGCAAGACAGGGACAGTCTTCTGTTTCCAACCAAATATTTGAAAGGCATAAACACACCTTGAGAAGAATGGCAACAGAATTATTTGCTTTTGAGATTTCTAGAAGATAAAACCATTAGACAGAAATTGGCAATCTAAACTCAGCAAGCAGTATCCAGCACATACGACAACGTGGGAAGTCTCAGTGAGAGATCTTAAATTGTCCCTTTGTAGAAAAGAAAGGGGATTTCTTAGAAGTCTCAAGCTTAACAGAAATATAAATTCTGTCACTTGCACAAGGGCCACGCTCTAGGTAGAAGAATAAAAAAATAGATTGATGTCCGAAATGATCTAGAAGAGAATTCAGATTTAGAGAAAATTATTAATTCTCCATTTCATTTTGGGCAGCATAAAACTAGCTCAAAGTTGCTAATTAATGTCAATAGCAAAGAACACCCTTAGGTAAAAGAGGGTTTTTGGAGGATCTCCACCTCTTCGAGGTACATTTCTTTCACACAAATCTTCATATAAATTGAGGACAGTAGCCCATCCTTGCACTTTTCACTTAGTGTAAAGTAGTGCAGTGTAGTGTAGTGAAGCCTAGCATAGCATAGCATCATGTCTCCATCCACGTGTGGTCTGTGGTTGTTTGTAGCTTGGTATTTAGCAGAGTATGAAGAGAATAAGGTAACTTTCACCTTAAAACTAAGAGATATTTCATTTGTCTTCAATGAAATGCTGACCCACATCACATACTTAAGAACAGATTGAATAATCATTCTTGAGTGCCTCAAGAACAAGTCCAACTCCCTCAAGGATCTCTTGAGAGAATCTTAGAGAAGTTTAAAGTTAGTAGTATGAAATCAAAATTAGGTTTGAGAAAACCATGAGATTCCAGAAAACTAATGAAACACTAAACTCTAAGAACATTAATGTCATAAATGTACAGTTGGGAGAAAGAGAGCATGAAAAGCATATAAACTTTTCAGGAATATTTTAGATGAGGAAGTATGGAAAGATGTAAAATGTCTCTTCTAAAACTAACTGAACTTTGGATTAAGTCTTAGATACTGGTCTGGAGGAACAATAAATACATGTCTAGAAGAAATATTCATTTCATTATTATATTTTTTAGACTTAATAGTGGTATAACATCTCCATTGACAACTGGGAGTCTATTATAAATCATTACTGCCACAAAAGACACTTAATAAAACTCACAAATATAAAGATTAAAATCTAGATTTCTGGGCTTCCCTGGTGGCACAGTGGTTGAGAGTCCGCCTGCCGATGCAGGGGACGCGGGTTCGTGCCCCGGTCCAGGAAGATCCCACAGGCTGCGGAGCGGCTGGGCCCGTGAGCCATGGCCGCTGAGCCTGCGTGTCCGGAGCCTGTGCTCCGCAACGGGAGAGGCCACAGCAGTGAGAGGCCTGCGTACCACAAAAAAAAAAACCAAAAAACTAGATTTCTGAAAAAAATGTAAATACAAACAAAAGGAAATCTGATTCCCTCTAGAAGGTTATAAAAACTAATGCATGAGAATGAATTAAAGGATGATGGGAGAAAATGGGAAAACAATTTAGAGGAAAAAAGTGAAAATTTCAGTTTTTGATAGAATAATTTGGAGAAAGATCTAAAAGACTGACAGAAAAAGGACTAGGCTGAAAGCAGTATGTACATGGGACTAAACACACAAAAAAATGATGTAACCCATTTGTTTGTTCAGTCAGTATGATTGTAGAAACATGTAAAGTGCATTTCCCACCCTGCCAAATTCATAATAACTAAATTATTCTTGAAAAACTACAATTTATTTTTTAAGCCAAATAAGTTATTTAATAAGTTAATTGGCCCAAATGCACACACATAAACACACATACACCCAAAACAGAATGACAAAGGCCATGGTCACTGATGAAATCATTAGCACTACCACATTACTATTCAGGTCCATAATTCATTCTTTAGAGTCCATAGGGGCCTGGTTTGCTTTGCCACACTGAAAATAGAGAACAGCAGGGATCCCTGTTACAAGAAGCTCACCTCCCCATTCTTTCATAAGCTTCCTCCAGCTTTTAAGTGCTCTGATTATTCTTTCGTCTCTCTGTGGCTAACATATTACTTAAGGTACTTCTTCCTTCCTGCTCCTCCCATACCTCTATAATGGATGTAAAGGTCAATGACCCCCCTCCTCAGGAATAGTAGTATTTTCAGCAAGGAGTGTGGTGAGGTAGTCATGGGATTCCCATTTCTGTTAACAGACTTGAAGGCTATATTCCATCACTGAAAATCTAACCCAGGCTTCTGATGCTGAGAACTATATTTTCACATAATCTATACTACCTACAGAGCCAATGCATTTTAGGTTGTAAGCCAACAAAGGATGTTTTGAGGATGACAATATACAGCAATAAATATAACTGGGTATACAGATAATCAGAAATCCAAACTGGAATATATTAACATTACGGAGCAGTTTGAGAAGGTGGCTAAGTGGAGAGATCTTGAGCTAACTACATCTCATAATTTTGAGGAAACAAATTGGGTGGTGGGTGATAGTCAATACTACTTCACCCATAAGATAAACATTTCAGTGCTTTTCCTATAATGACTTCCTAGAGGAACAAAAAGGAAATTAGTTCAACGTAGTACTATGCAGAACAAATGACATAAATATTACAATTTCATGAAGGCAGGCATACCATCTTATTCACCAATGTATGCCCATGGCCAACCCTAAAATAACGCCTGCCACATAGTATGCACTCAAATATTTGTTGAAATAATAGATATATTATTCCTCACAATATGGCCAAAGTTTCTTCTTACAGAAAACAAAATAATAGTAGCTTCTATCAAAGGTTGTTCGTGAGGATTAAAAGAAACCAAGCAGTAATGTAAGATGATAACCTGAGGGGAAAGTGAAATCTGGTAAAGGGTATACCCAGACTCTGTACTATCTGTGCAACTTTTCTGTAAATCTAAAGTTATTCCAAGATAAAAAGTTCAGTTAAAAAAACATATCACGCAAAACACTTAAGCCAGCATCTGATATTTGGCTGGTATGATCAAGTATTTCCTGACCCTCCTCACAATATCACCCATGCACTCAGAGGAATCAACAGCATGCTAGTGATGCTGACCAAGGGGACTTACCAGCCAACTGACAAATCACAGTAGAGATTTGCTGGCTTTATCTATTTGTTGGTTAGTGCCTGAAACCCGTAATGGCCCTAAATTATTTTGAATATTCTCACTAGATACTACTGAAGGACTCTACCACTACCACCCCTCACTTTTTCTTTTTTTCTCTCTTATACTTTTTTACCCCATGGTAGTTTTATTTCTTTGCTGTCCTCCCAAGTGGTACCCATTGACACTTACTGGCATTTCTTGGTGGTGACTCCCAGTCTAACATGTGGTCACTAAAGCTACTGCTTTTGGAAGAGAAGAGTTAGACTTTATTAAAAATCTAACTCTGGGGCTTCCCTGGTGGCGCAGTGGTTGAGAGTCCGCCTGCCGATGCAGGGGATAAGGGTTTGTGCCGCGGTCCGGGAAGATCCCACCTGCCGCGGAGCGGCTAGGCCCGTAAGCCACGGCCGCTGAGCCTGCGCGTCCAGAGCCTGTGCTCCGCGGCGGCAGAGGCCGCAACGGTGAGAGGCCCGCATACCGGAAGGAAAAAAAAAAAAAAATCATCCCCTTGAAATGCAAATAAATGTTTCCACAGATAATTTTCCAAATAATGGTGAAATAATTGCCAAATTTCTACATCTACATATGAGAGTTTTGGTGGTATTTATTCCTGCAACTGACAATTATTATATTTTTAAAGTTCTTTCAGAAAAAAGAATTGGTTCTTTCTAGACAGTAATCTTTTTTTATATCAGAAAGTTTGAAAAAAAAGATTTTAACATTGATTATCAGTCTATCTATCTCACTTCTGAAGAATATACAGAACCATTCTTGAAGGCTTCAGAGCAGAACAAATACAGTGAATGGAATCAATTTCCTCATAACTTCTACTAAAAACTGGAAATGAGTTACCATTTTTTAAAAAAACCAACATTAATTTTAAAAACACTGCTTCCTTAAAGATGAAGTAAATGTTTTCAAAGAAAAATAAAACATTGATATAGTCAAAATATACTTTGCCTAGGCTTAAAATACATCAGAAATTACTACTTCTTTAAGTCAGAATCATAGAAACAAAAGATATGCTTTGACAACTCCCAATACTTTAAGCTATCTTCTTATAATGGAAACATGCTTATCTGCCTCCTTACTCGCTTCCCATTCCCAGTCCAGGTCTTTGCTTTATCTAACTCTTTGCAAAACTGAAAGAAAATAAGGAGTAAAAATGAAAGTGAAACAAGAAGCTGTAAATATTTTCCATGGACAAGGCTGTGAGGATATATTTAAATGTTAGCTAAGATGGGGGAAAGTAGTATTTTACCTAGTCCAGTAGTTCTGGTTCAGACTTTGTGGTTTCAGGATCTCCTTTATGCTCTTAAAATTATTGAGAACTCCAAAGAGTTTGTTTATGTGATTATAACAATTAATATTTGCAATAATGGAAATTAAGAAAATTTAAAAACATTTACTAAATCATTTTAAAACAATAAATCACTACATATTAATGACACATTTTTATGAAAATAATAAATTCCCTATTCTAGAATATATACATATTTGTTTCCATACAAAAATAAGGTTTTATATCACGAGCATCAAGGGAAAGTGATGCTTCAGAAAGAAGTGCCATGTTTATTCCCACCTCAGGGGAGTGAAATAAAATGTACAAGACACCAGTTTGAGTGTGACAAACACAGAATCTTAGACAACAATTTTCTCATATTTTAATATAACATTTACGGGGTTTTTTGGTAAAAATTTATACTCAGGGAGACAAAATTGCATAATTGTCTGATTGTGATCAGAATAAGCATAGCATGGCTTCTACTTGGATATACTGGTTCTCACCTAGAAAAGCTCCAAGTTATCAATGACCTCATAATTAAAACAGCTTGCCTTCTGCTCAGAGTTCTTTAACTAGGTTGACTCTTTGGTAAGATATACTTCGAATTATATCTGTTAATAAAACCTGGACTGGGGTTACCTTCAAATTAGCTGAACCTGAAGCTAATCCATAGTATTCTTAGAGACTCTGGATAAAAACATGTCCTATAGACAATTAAAAAAAGTCTTTAATCTGTTATCACCAATAACCTCACAACAGGATTCAATATATTAGCATCTGGGGTTTCATTCAATACTGAATATTACTAAGAATTACTAGGATTTTCACCTTGTCAGATACAGCTAGCAACTAGACTTCCAAATAATTTTTTTTTTACCTTGTACAACACAACTAGCATAGACTTCTACATAAAAAGGCAAAATTTAATGAAAGAAAGACTGATTTCTCCCTGTTTTATTTCTAGTCAGGTAAAAGCTTTATGTCTATCAAGTAAAGGGGTATATACCAATTTCACATGCATGAGACTTGCACAGCATTTGCAGTAACCAGCGCTGTTACTCAAGTGTGCTTTAGCTGAAACTAAAGTAAGCTTCTGCTTTGCTGACAGTGTTACCTCATATAACATTGCAGTCTAACACTAATGATTACAAATTTGGCTGATTAGACTCTCTATGGGTAGGTCCCAGAAATCTGTACTTACTGAAAACTTCCCTGGTGATTCTAATGTAGTCAATCAGACAAGTTTTTGGATTTAAACAGTACTGCTTCAGAATTAATAGAGAGCCATCAGTTATAGCATAGGTTTTCATATCAAAATGTATTTTTCTTTAAAAAGAGAAACTCTGTTAAATTAGCTAAACAAACACAACTGACAACCACAATGCTCCTTTTGGTTCCTTGACCAGTTAATTCAAGTTCATTCTCACCCGTTTTGCAAATGCTCTTGTCTCTGGCTGCAAAATTCTTTTTCATCACACCCGTTCCCCTTTCACCCAGATCACTCTTCCTCTCAGCCTACTGGTCTCAGGGCAATCATTTTACTTTCCTAGCCTTCTTTAAGGATCCCTTGCCCCCCATCTCCAATTTCCCCTCCTTTATTTATCTTTTTCTGTTCACTTCCTTTGTGCTACTTATAGTCTAGAATTATATTGTCAATTTATCTTTTTACTAACCATCAATCTCTCCCCACTAAACGTTTTTCTTTTCACCATGATAATCCTACTGCCTAGAGCATTTGGTGGAGGGTAAGTTATATTAGCCAGGGATTTTGAGGGGCAAGCAACAGACACCAATCCTAGTTAATTAAGCAGATAGGCTACCCAGTCAGAAACAAAACCCAAAGAAGCATGCCACAGAACCGGGCTGGTGAGGAAACTACTGTCTTTAGCTCTGGGTGTTTACACTGCTGACTCCACCGAAGTGGAGTCTGCCATCTCTGGAAAGTGGATATGGCTTTACTCACTATTCTGCTGACACAACAAACCATTAAAAACAAAATTCTGGTCCTTCACAACACGAGGTCTGATTAAAAAATGTGTCTGTTTGGCAGAGCTTAGGTTTGAGGCCTGCAGCCCTTTCAATAACGTTGCATTTTCAGCCTCTACTGTGGTAGATGAGCTTGGCTTCATACAGAGGAGTTCCCAAATATAAGGGATTCAGCTAGTAGATGGCCAAGATGAAGGATAAATGTCTCCATTAATATAAGCTCTCAAATATTTCTTGAATGAATAAATCATAAAACATATTCAAAAATATTATTAGAATAAGTTTTAAATAATGTAATCATGAATTTTCTAGTATTTAGCTGCTATCAATTACTCTTTATTCTAATTCTGGTTTCCTCCTTCTAGACTTGAATAAAAAACACCTGCGCTTCCAAGCAGCTTGAATTTCCTTAACAGCAATGTGAGAGACAATGTGAGATACTTTTCAAATTCCCCTTGGATGAAGGATTTGTTGCCCAGCTGCTGAGAGAGTGGTCAACCATCATCTGACAGGCCCTTCTACGATGGCCTCAACTGCAGAAACCCACATTCTCTAAGGTTGAGTCTCTTCTCAGGGCAGCCTGCATCCAACAACAGATCAAAATGGGAATATAAAGGCTTGACCCTCTTGCCCCAACTCCAGATAACTCTACAAAGCTAGTCAAGGCCCAGAGTTCTTCATGGGGTCAGTCCAGGATGGCATTTGGCCTTCCGGCAGCTTGACTTTTCCTGCTACCCAGTCCTGCTCTCTTCCCCTGCCTTCACAAATGTTGACCCCAAGGGCACTCCTTAATAAACACCCTGCAAGCTAAACTCCCTTTCAGAGTCTACATCCTGGGGAGCCAGCCAGGGACAGTTAGTACCATTAGTGATTCAAGAAAGCAAGCATTCAGATGGAGTTTGGAACTGAAACACTCACCTCCTGGCTGACAGAAAAGTGGCATAAGGGAACTTTCTGAGGTGATGTAAGTACTGTATACTTAAATTGGGTTAGTATCTACATTTGAGTACACTTAAAATTTGTGTAAATTTGTTTAATAAAATAAACAATTTTAAGTAAAAATAACTTTAAATTAAAAAATAAAATGTTTATGTAATTTGTTTAATTTATTTTATTGTTTATAAATTATACCTCAAAAATATATAAAGAGAGAGAAGGCAGAAAATTAAGAGTATCTTATTGATTAGGTGGCTTCTAGTACCTTTCACAGTGGGCACTGACATATGATGTAAAAAAGATAGCAGAAAAGGAACAAATATCAGCTAATAGGCAGTGAGTGATACCTTCTGGTCTCCAATGGAAGGTGTTAGTAGTTTGGAAAGAAGACCTTTTGTGAGGCATTCTCATTGTGAGTATATAATTGATACAAATCTATTAAAGTTAAAGATGATTAGGTTCAACCAACAAATTGTTAAAAAGAAATCATGTGTTTGCTGCCATATTCTATCTGAATAAGATAAATCATTATCAAGACAGTACAGGTAGAACAAAGTAATTACCAGGATATTTTAATTTTCTCCCTTAAGCTAAATAGCTTTTCAACATAAATAAAAATAGCAGTGTTCAGTGCTCTTTTGATTTAGTGTTCAGTGCTCTTTTGATTTTGCTTCAAAATTCCAGTGAACACAGAACAAACAATTAAATTTGAGGGTGATACATAACTAAGCCTTTATCTAAATAAGTACCTAATCATCTCAAGGATCAAAATTTGAACTCTTTGGTGGGCTTTTATTTAAAAATGCAAAGAAACTGATAGAACATTGAATATCCTCAACCAAACATTAAATGGAAACCAAGAAATATCACTAAGAACCCTTTCTCTAGTTTTATTTTTAAATGCCACTACTATATAGAATTCTGGATAATAAAATTTTTAAATTATATTTTTACTCTTCTTTCCCAGTACTTTCCCCTCCTCCTCCACCCCACAAAAAGTCCCTGATTTTAAACAAGTAGGATATAACACTGAAGTTACCTCATAGCTATGGTGTCTTTATTATTTTCAGAATATACATAGAAAAAATGGAATTGAGAAATAGCTTGCCTCAAGGAACAGTTCAGGTTGTAAAGCACTGAATCAACCAAAGCAGGAATTCTCAACCTTACCTTCCTACTAACAGATTCTAGATTGTAGCCTGAAGAAAAATATGTACCTAAACATCCTATGCTGAAAAATTATTTAGCTTAGAAAATAAGTTAAACCTCCTTTATGCAGAAGCAGGTTTCTTGGTGTGATTTGAGGTTAGTGAGACAAAACCACTCCCTTATTAAGACATATCCAACTATGGAAATAATGTGCAGCTCAAAAATTAGTAACTGTTTTATTATTACCACAGTGTGGAAATAAAGCATGTTCTTTTGCTCTGTTATTCAATCTGGTTAATTATCCATGTAAAGAAAAGTTATTCCTGGCAATTCCAAAGCCAAAACTCTGACTTTAACATAGTTAGGGTTAAAAGAGAGAGATTGCTGCTAAAGGAAAAAAGTTCTGCTTAATATATATGCTATACTTTACTGACTCAAAGGAATGTGATCCAACAACCACTAACACTGAGCACTCTGGTTTCAAAGCTAACAGATAACTCACTTTTTTGCTCAGACAACCTACATGATATGAGTTACATTGGTTTTATATATCTATATCTATACCTATATCTATATTTAACAATGGCAGCATTCAAAATGCTAAAATAGGGACAGGAAGAGGAAGAAATTCAGAAAGTATTCAATATAAAGCTTCCATGAGCACCACTGTATTTAGTGGGTTTACTTAGGCAATGAAGCACAACCAACAATTTACAGCACAAATATAGTATTATAAATCATGACAATGCAGATATTGTCAAACTGGATTAAAAAAAAAAGATCCAGTTATATGTTCTCTACAAGAGATATACTTTAAATAAGTTGAAAGTAAAAGGATAGAAAAAATATATATAAATTCACACAGCAACCCTGGACCAGCTATACTAATACTAGGCAAAATAGGGTTTATAGGCAATACTGGACCAGCTATACTAATACTAGGCAAAATAGGGTTTAAAACAAAAATATTACTAGAGATGAATAGAAACATTTTATAATGGTAAAACTGTGAATCCCTGAGGAAGATTTAACAATTATAAACATACATACTCCTAACAACTGAGCCACAAAATATGTGAGGAAAAAGTGACAGAATTGAAGGGAGAAATAAACAATTAAAAAAATAATGTTTGGGGAAAAAAATAATGTTTGGAGATCTCAATATCCCACTTTCAGTAATGGATAGAACAACTACAAAGACCAGTAAGGAAACTGAAGATTTGAACAACACTATATCAACTAACAGGGCCAAAGAGACATCTAAAGAATACTCTGCCCAGCAACAGCAACACATATATTCTTCTCAAGCGCACATGAAATGTGCTCCAGAATAATATTTGGCCTTACGTTAGGCCATAAAATAAGTCTCAATGAATTTTAAATGACTGATACCATACAGAGTGGCCTGAAATTAGAAACCAGTAACATAAGGAAATCTGGGAAATCCATAAGTATGTGGAAAATAACAACACAATTAAATAGTCAATTAATCAACGATGAAATAACAAAGGATATTAGAAAATACTTTTAGAAGAATGAGATTAAAACAAAACATAGCAAAATTATGGGTAAAATTATGGGACACAGCTAAAGAAGTGCTTATATAGCAATTTATAGCTATAATGCCTATATTAAATAAGATCTCGAATTAATAGATCAACTTTCCACAATAAGATACTAGAAAAAAGAAGAGAAAACTAAACCTAAGGCAAGCAGGAAAAAATTAAATAGTAAATAGTGGAAATTAATGAAATAAAAAATATTTTTAGGGCTTCCCTTCCCTGGTGGCGCAGTGGTTGAGAGTGCACTTGCCGATGCAGGGGACACGGGTTTGTGGCCCAGTCCAGGAAGATCCCACATGCCGTGGAGCGGCTGGGCCCGTGAGCCATGGCCGCTGAGCCTGCGCGTCCAGAGCCTGTGCTCCGCAACGGGAGAGGCCACAACAGTGAGAGGCCCACGTACCGCCAAAAAATATATATATATATATATTTTTGTTTTTTAGAAGGCAGAGAAAAATCAAAACCAAATGCTACTTCTTTGAAATGATTAACAAAATTGACAAATCCTTAGCTAGACTAACCAAGAGAAAAAGAGAGAAGACTTAAATTACTAAAAGCAGAAATTAAAGAGGAAACATCACTACTGACCATACAGAAAGAAAAAAGATTTGAAGAAAACACTACAAACAATTTAAAACAACAAATTAGATAACTTGGATGAAATGGACAAATTCCTAGAAAGACAGAAACTACTTCTTGAAACTGGCTCAAGATGAAATAGAAAATTTGAATATCTCTGAGAAACTAGTAAAGAGATTGAATTAGTAGTTTAAAAACTTCCCACAAGCCCAGGCTGACAGCTTCACTAGTGAGTTCTACTACACATCTGAAAAAGAATTAATTCTATGTCTTCACAAATTGTACCAAAATTCAAGAGAAGGAAACACTTCTTAAATTATTCTATGAAGTCAGCATTACAAGATAACAATACAAGACAAAGGCATCACAAGAAAAGAAGACTACAGACTGATGTCTCTTATTAATATAGATGAGAAAATCCCTGACAAATACTAGCAAACTAAATCCAGCAGCTCATGAAAAGATTATACTTGATGACCAAGTGAGATACATCCTAGGAATGCAGGAATGGCTCAACATCTGAATCAACACACACCCATATCAATAGAATAGAAAGGCAAAGATCACATGATTATCTAAATAGAAACAGAAAAAGCATTTGTCAAAACCCAACACACTTTCATGATTAAGAAAACACACAACAGATTAGGAATAGAAGTGACTCAGCCTGATAAAGAAAATCTAAGAAAAACACACAGCTAACATCATACCTGATGGTGAAAGACAATGTATTCCCTCCAAGAAAAGGAAAAAAAAACAAAGACATCCACTCTAACCATTTTTGTTCAACACTGTACTGGAAGCTCTAGCCAGGGTAATTAGGCAAGAGAATACAATAAAAGGCACCTAGTTGAAAGCAAAGAAGTAAAACTATCCCTATTTGTAGACAAGATGATCTTACATATCAAAAATCCTAAGGATCCACTAAAAATCCAGTAGATACCATAAATCAGTTCAGTAAGGTTGTAGAAATGTACTTCTAATATACACTTAAACAATCTAAAAATGAAATTAATAAAAATATTCCACTTATGTCATCAAAAAGAATAAAATATTTTAGAATAAATTTAACAAAAGAATTTAAAACTTATAGAATAAAAACTATAAAACACTGTTGAAAAACTATAGAATATCTACATAAATGGAAAGACATCCCACATTTATCGATTGGATGACAATATTATGATGACAATACTTCCCAAATTGATCTACATATTCAGTTCAACCTGTATCAAAATAACAGCTGAATTTTTCAGACCCTAAAATTCATATGGAAATGCAAAGGACTCAGAATAGCCAAAATTACCTTTCAAAAGAAGAAGAAAATTGGAAGATTCACACCTCCCAATTTAAAAACTTACTACAGAGCTACAATAATAAAGATAATGTGGTATTGACTTAAGCACAGATGTATAAATCTATCACATAGAACTGAGACTCCATAAATAAACCTTTACATTTATGGTCAACAGGTTTTTGTTGTTGTTGTTGTTTTTGCAGTACGCAGGCCTCTCACTGTTGTGGCCTCTCCCGTTGCGGAGCACAGGCTCCGGACGTGCAGGCCCGGTGGCCATGGCTCACAGGCCCAGCTGCTCCGCGGCACGTGGGATCTTCCCGGACCGGGGCATGAACCCATGTCCCCTGCATCGGCAGGCGGACTCTCAACCACTGCGCCACCAGGGAAGCCCAACAGGTTTTTTTGTTTTTTTAACAAAGGTGCCAAGACAATTCAATAGGGGAAAACAGTCTTTTCAACAAATAGTGCTGGAACAACTGGATATCATGCAGAATAATTAAGCTGGACCCTTTCCTCACACCATACACACAAAAGTAACTCCAAATAGATCATAAGCCTAAATATAAGAACTAAAACTTTATAACTATTGGAACAATATTTAGGGGTAAATCTTTATGACCTTAGGGTGACCAATGGTTTCTAAAATATGACACCAAAAGTATATGGGACAAAAGAAAAAAATAGGTATTTGGGGATTCATCAAAATTAAAAACTTTTATGCTTCAAAAGACACTATCAAGAAAATGAAGAAAAAAAAACAAGAAAGTGAAAAGACAATTCCACAAAAGGGGAGAGTATTTGCAAATCATATATCTGATAAGGGACTTGTATCTAGAATATATAAAGAACTCTTATAACTCAAATAAAAAAATAACTCAGTTTTAAAAATGAGATCTGAATAGACATTTCTTCAAAGAAGATATAGAAATGGTCAAAAGCACAGAAAAGATGCTCAACATCCTTAGCCAACATGGAAGTGCAAATCAAAAACACTAGGAGATACCACTTTACATCCATTAGTATTAGTACCATTGGTTAGTATCAAAAATTAAAAAGGAAAATAACAAGTGTTGGCAAGAACATGGGGTAATTGGAACCCTTATACATTGCTGGTAGGAATGTAAAATGGCACAGTTGCTTTGTAAAACAGTCTGCAAAACGTATGACCCAGCAATTCCACTCTTAGGTATATAGCCAGGAGATATGAAAACCTATGTCCACACAAAACCTTTAACATGAATGTTCACAACAGCATTCATAATAGCCAAAAAGTAGAGACCACCCAAACATCTATCAACTAATGAATGGATAAGTAAAATGTGACATATGCATATAATTATGTATTACTTTACAGTCAAACCTGTGAAGGTTATGATCAGAATGTTTTCTTATAAAGATTTACTGTAGTGTCAATGTGGATAATCAACTGGGGGGAGAGGATACTAAGAATGGAAAAAGGAAAGACATTAGGAGATTGCGCTATATCCCAAAGAAGCCTGAACTAAGGCAGTAGTAGGTGTGATAGGAAAGAGGCAATAAATCTGGGAGACATTAAGAGTCTAGAAATAACGGTACTCAGCAAGTAATGGAAGAGAAAAGGGAAAGGGAGGAGTCATAGCAAGCTCCTACTTCTGAGGACTCTACTCGGGCATCACTTCCTCCAAGAAGCTTTTCCTGAATCCACAATTTGAGTTCTATGTTCCTTTTTTGTGTTATAAATGCATATGGCACACACCTCTACCATTGTATTTGCTAAATTGTAATGTAATGTAATTCTCTGTTCATGTGTCTTCTCTCTATTAGTCTTTGTGATTGAGGGCAGGGACCTTATCTCATAACGTCTTTGTAGTTCTATACTCCAGAACCTAGTGCCTGGCACAGAACATTGTAAAAAAAAGAAAGAAAGAAAAAAACGTATGAACTAAAGAAAGATGCAGAAGGTGCCACCAACTAGGGTAGAGAATACAACAAGGGAAGCAGGTTTATTCTGAGGAAGGGATATGCTGAGGTAAGATAATAATGTCCGTTTTTCATATGTGACTGTGACATATCCAAATATAACTGTCAGTCTGAAATTGGAGATCAAGAGAGAGATTCAAAATAGAATTAGTATCAGAATGTAGGAGGTACAGGCAATAATTAAAACCTTGTGCATGTGGACCAGATTGTCCACAAAACGTAAAAAATAGAAGTAAGTCCAAATAAAGACTGAATCTTTGAAAACTCCTACATTTAAGGGATAGGGAAAATAAGTGGAGTTCCCAAAAGGAGTCTGAGGATGGCTTAGAGAGGAAGAAGGAAAAATCAGAGAAAAAAATATCAAAGAAGGGACTTCAAAAACTGGTGATTTTGGCAGAAGCAGTTTCAGTGAAGAAAGAGATGAAAAGCCGTCCTAGAGCTGAGGAAGAGCAAATGAGAGATCAGAAGTGGAAACAGTGAGAAGAGTCAAGAAGCTTGACCATGAGGTGAAGAAGAAAGGTTGGATAGCAACTAGAGATTGGTTCAAGGTCAAGGGCAAAATTTGTATTAACTTGTTTAATTGAGAAGTCTCAACCATGCATATATACTGAGTAGAAGTCAACAGAGAAGCTAAAGGGGAAAAAGAGGATAAACTGACAAAGTGAATCATTGAGATCAAAAGGGATGTAATCACACCTTCAGAAAGGAAGAACAGATAAGGGTATATAAATAAAGGGGAGCAATGAGAGGGCTGCCAGGAGATAAGGGAGCTAGCTCCCTCCTGAATGCCTCAACTTTTTGGTAACCTAAGAGGTGAAGTCACATGCTAAAAGTTAATATGTAAACCATAAGAAAGAAACTCTGAGGACAGTGACAAAGGTTTGAAATAACTTAAAAGAATAAGAAGAGGGACTTCCCTGGAGGTCCAGTGGTCCAAATGAAGTTAAATCCAAAAATCTAAACTAAGTATAGCAGTCTTCAAGATTATGTGATTTTTTTCCCTCCAGCCATACAGGATAAAAGAGTAACAGGTGAATAAAATGGAAGTGGAGAAAAGAGAAATGAGTTATATATATGTGAAAATTCACTTAAGCTATATTCATTTAGGCAGATTTGTTCACTCAACTGTTTTAAGTTATACCTTAATATAAATGTTAACTTTTTAAAAAAGAACTCTATTATACATCTCATTTCAAGTGCCCTACCCCTTCCACCCTCAAATCAAGAGGCAAAAAAGTACCTCTAAAACAATGTCTATTTAAAAACAACAGGTTAAAAAAAAAAAAAGTAACAAAAAGACTGGAAATGAAAACAAACAAAACCCTGGGAAAAGACCCTCGTTCCCCTCAAATGCTTGTTTTTAATCTGGAGTAAATTACAGACCACCAAGTATAGTCTGACTTGGATATCGAGCACCACTTCCCACATGAAAATTGTTATTGTTGGCTTTAGCACTTTAATCCAAAGAGGACACAAATTCTGCTCATGTTTGAATAACCCTTGCCAACAAATTGATCCCATAGCAGCAGGGCTGCAGGGAGTAGTTTCAAAGATTGAAGGGAAACATAAATGAGGAAAATTTCAGTAAATATATTTCCTCCTACTTAGAACCTAGGCTAGATTCCTTTAAAAAGAAAAAAAGCTTTTAATCTTTCCTCTTTTTTTCCAAAAGCAACCCAAAAGGGCATTGGAGAACATCTGTAATTTACATAGAAGGGAGCAATGCCAAAGAAATACAGATTCCACTGCTGTTAACCCAGGGGACAACTCAAATCGAGCAAATCTCTAAATAAGGTCTGAAAGGCAGATGCTCTGTTAGAGGTCAGCTAACTTCCAAAACCAGGAGTATGGAATGGGCACTTGGAATGCTAATGTCTGCCTTTCTGGAAAGCTACCTTTTGCCTTTATATGGACAAACCAGAACAATTCATAATTCCTTTGCCAATTATTGATAAGATATACCCAAAGACGACCAGAAATTTTGCCTGGCCACCACCTAGCACATGAACATAAGAAGGGACTTGCCTCATCATTTTAATATCTATCTTCTTCATCTACTCAATATTATGTGTTGGTTTAACAATGTAAAATCTCCCAAATTGTACAATATCTAAAGTTAGTAAACTTTCAGAAACTCTCTAATAGAATAGGCTACAGAACCAAACTCCCTGGATTCAAAATCCAGCTTCTCCATTTCTTGTGTTGCCTTGGGCAAATTACTTTACATTTACAGGCCTCAGTTTCCCATCTGTACAGCAAAGATAGTATCACCTATTCATAGAGCTGTGTGGATTAGACAGTCAATACATCAACACATATAGACATTTAAAATATTTCAGATACATGCAAGTGTTCTATTAGTATTAGGTCTCTTATTAAGTCCCTACCTTATCAATTTGCAGCAAGCCTAACTCCATGACTTCTAAAATTTGCACAGCACCCAGCATTAATTAATGTAGCTTATACCCTGTGAGTGCCTGATAGGCAGAAAAGAGTCTCAAGCTGTAGCACGGTGAATTTGCTGGCCTATTCACCAATAGCTAGCTAGAAAATATTAATGGCTCCATTGTAAAAACAGATACATTCAGAAGTGTGATTTGAAGGTTAAAGGCTCAATACACCAGCTCCATTTCCCTTGACTAGTAGCCCTCTTCCACATAATATATGTGTTTACTGTAATGACTAACTGCCTTTTGCAGAAACTGTCAATATTCTGCATACACAGCATCTAGAAGGATTAAGCAGAACTCTAGGGAATTAAAAGATACAATTAAGTGAAAATTAAGAAGGAAAGAGAAAGAAAAATGTGTTCTAAGTCCCTAGAAAAGAGTTTTAGTAAGCTTTCATACTTTTTCCCCCTTTTTGTTAGGCTAATATTAAAGAGTTCTGTCCCTTTAATTGTCAAATGGCTTTCCAGCCTACAAGTAATCTTTCTCCACCGAGGAGTCTTTTAAAAGTTATAAATAAAATATCCCAAATATTTTCTTTTTCCCACAGATGAGAACATTAGAACACTGATATTTTAATCTGTTCTGTACAAGAATGATTTGTGTCAACACAGTGCTCCCAGCTATAGCACTGAAAAAAACAAGTTTAATTAAAGACAGAAGAAACCGCATGTGGAGCCTAAGCCACTGAGATACAATGAAGAGTGTCATCTTCAGAGTCAGTTCTCTCTGAACAAATATCTTTGTCAGTGTCAGGAGGGAAAAAAAAGACAGCAAAGTAAAGGTGTGATGCTATAAAGGAAAAACATGGTGGTGTCAAACGTCAATATTCAGACTAAGAACTAAAACTTAGTTTTTGTGTAGTACTTACTACTTACTTCCAGAGTGTGAACAGTACTCCTAACATCATAAAAAACATCTTTGGATATAAATAGATACCTATTAACCACATATATGTTGCACAAGATAGAGCTGAAGCACAAAAAGGGAAAGAAGCTTAGCCAAGATCTCAAGGTAATGGTTTAGCAAAAACGAATAATGCTTTTACTGAGACTCTTCCAAAGAAACAGACTCTTCCTCAAATTCTAATTTGAAAACAAAAAGTACCATTATCACAGTACTATTTTCCAAAATTAAGCACAGATCTAACTACACTCTAACAAAGGAGACCCTGCCCATCTCCTGCCCTTCTGCCAGGGCACCAACCATCAGAGAGGCAGGACAGCACAGTGAAAAGAAAACAGAGCAGATGGGCCCAGGTTCCAACTCAGCTCTACCACTTCCCAGCTTAGTAACTTTTGGACAAGTTACATATTTGAGATTCATTTTCCTCATCTATAAAATAGGGATGATAGCAACTCTCAATAGTGTTATCATAAGGCTTCGATGGGATAATATATGTAAAGTACCCAGTTCATCTCTTGGCACATACAGTCGATGCTCCATAAATAATATTCTTATTAACATTTGATTTCTATAACACTGACCACTTGCTGATTGTATGTTATCATACTCTCCAGATTGTATATTTCTTATGACTACAACTTCTCTTTCTACCTGTAATATAGCTTAACTCACCTTAGTGGGCATGTTTAATATTAGGTATAAGTACCTACTGGTCTGCTCAGATATAAATAACTTGGTTTTTTGGCAGCATAGTATTACAGAATGTTTATTTAGTAAGGTGTCAACACTGCCCGCTGTAACTGATAACATTTCAATCCTGGCATTGATACATAACAGTGTACAACTTTTGGCAGGTTTATATTTATAGGGCTGCTGTGAAGATTAAATACATTCAATATACATAAAGCTATTAGAATAATGCCTGGTCCAAGTATGGGCTTGAAAAACATTTGCTACTACCTGATAACTACATATACATGATGAATATTATTTTATATTTATTGTAATAGTATTAAATATTTCTCAGAATTTATATGATATAAAGTTGTAGGGAGAGGGAGCGGGGTAAATATCATGATAAAAACAATTGGCACATGTATAAAGGGAAAACACTGACAAATATAACACAGAAAGTAAGTGAATAAGAATTAATATAAAGAAAGAATCCAGGCTTTACAGAGGGCACCAAACTTGAATGAGTTAATGATGTAACCAAATGGAAAAGAATACAAAAAACAAAACTGCCATATTTTAACTGTATTAGGGACAGCATCACAGAGAAGACAGGAGGAAGATTCAGAGATGACAAAGGAAATACAGGTTATTTAAAAACAGTAAAAGACATGAGTAAAGGCATGAGAGGAATACTGAAGGCTCATTTGGAGGCCAGTAAACAGATCTGTCTGCCTGGAACTGACAGCTCATGTAGAAGAATACCTGATACAGTGCTCTCAATTCCTTTCCCCCAGAGCTTAGCATGGACACAAACAGTGCTCATTAAATATCTATGTAAAAGATAGAATGAATTCCAACTGCAGCCAGTCTGAAATGCTAGATTAAGCCGAGCTTCCCAGTAAGTATACCAAGGCATACTGGTGTGCCCAAATTAGGTGACGGCTGTACTGAGAGGGTGACTCAGCCTTTAGAATCCAAAACCTCCAGTCATAAGACGGCTTGCTTCCTACCCCAGTGTACCACACAAATATCATCATTTTCTAAGTGTACCATGCCATAAAAAGTTGGGAAACATTGAGTTTAAAATATGACTATTAGGCAGTATGTGATGGGTGAAAGATAAAGAAGACTAAATGAAGAGGATATACTGTACAACAGTCATTGCCTAGTTTGGTGGTACTGTGGAAAATCAAGAGGGAAAAGACAAGGAGCAAAAAGAGCCATTCAAAACTGCTGTTAATAGGCAAGGCCCAAAAAACAGGCCTAAATTAGACTAGCAACGAGACGAACTCAAAACAGGTTGTGAAAGAATAGGTGTGTAGAACTCAGTTTAGTTCAGTTCGATAAACATTTATTGCTGCCTATTATGTGTCAGCCATTTGCCGGGCACTAGGGATTTAAAAAACTGAAAAAACAATTTCACTCATTAGGGATTTTTTTTAAATTATAGAAACAGAATTCTAGGTTTTCCTTAATGCATTCTATTTCACGTTAGCTCTAAGAAGAAAGGAAATATTAAAAGATATTACATATTGTACTATAAACCAAAGGTGGTTTTAACTTCCTCATTAAAGTTTCCAAAAGTAAGCCTTTTTCAGTTAAAAGGCTCAGTACCAGGAGGCAGAGGTCTATGAACAGAATTCTGTGGGCTAGTCACTTAAACATAATAGCTGTACCAATAGTTCTTAATATATTTGTATCTGAGCAAGTGTTAGAATGCACGCTATTGGCAAATTCCTTCCAGCATTTAAGAGATGATAATATCAGCTATCATTTATTAGGGGCTCACTATTTATCAAGCATTGTGCCATTTTACATATATTATGTCATTTTATTCTCCAAACATTCCCAAAGGGTAGGTATTATTATTCCGACTTTGTTCATAAAAAACAAGGCTTAGAATATTGTCACCTGTCCAAGGTTATCCAGCTAGTAAAATGGCAGAGCCAGAGTTCAACCCAGGCCCACCTAACTCTTAAGTTTGTGTTCTTATTAAATGCATTTTAATAAATAAGTCATTCAAGAAAGGGCTTTGTGGGCTTCCCTGGTGGTGCAGTGGTTGAGAGTCCGCCGGCCAATACAGGGGACACGGGTTCGTGCCCCAGTCCGGGAAGATCCCACATGCCGCGGAGTGGCTGGGCCCGTGAGCCATGGCCGCTGAGCCTGCACGTCTGGAGCCTGTGCTCCGCAATGGGAGAGGCCACAACAGTGAGAGGCCCGTGTACCGCAAAAAAAGAAAAAAAAGAAAAAAAAAAAGGGCTTTGAGGAAGGCATCTGAGATAGAAAGAAGAGCCACTGAGGCAAACATGGGCAAGGCCCACCTGCACTGTTCTAGGAGAAGGTGTGCTTGCCCAAGGCTTACTGACTAGATGCATATTATAAGAAATCTAGAGGTCTGTGTTTTAGGTTTTCATTGCTGCTGTAGCCAATTACCACAAATTTAGTGGCTTAAAACAATACAGATTGTTGTACAGTTTTATAGGTCAGAAGTCTGACAAGAGTCTCACTGGTTTAAGATCAAGGTGTCAACAGGGTTGTATTCCCTTCTGAGAACTCTAGGAGAGAATCTACTTCCTTGCCTTTTCCAGCTGCTAGAGGCCACCAGCACTTCTTGGCACATGGCCCCTTGCCACCATCTTCAAAGCCAGCAGTGGTGGGTTGAGCTCTTCCCATACTGCCCTATCTCTTGTTCTTCCATAATCCCATCACCCTTTCACCACAGAAAGTTCTCCCATTATAAAGAAATGTGATTACAGTGGATTATCTTGGGGTGTCCAATCTAATCTCCCCATCTCAAGGACTTTAACTTAATCACATCTGCAAAGTCCTCTCTGCTGTGTAAGGTAACAGGTTGTAGGGATTAGGACACAGGTAACTATGGGGGTTGGTGGGGGCATTATTCTGCCAACCACATTCTGACTAAGAGAGTGGTGCCACTCCATGTTTGAACCATCTAACTAGCCTCCTTACTCTGGTTCCATATATGCAAGGCAACTTACTGAGGACACTTTAGCTTGCCCTATAGTTTACTTACAGGAAGAGAATGTGCTGTTTGGGGGAATACAGTGTCCCATGCCCTGGGCAAATGTATTTTACATTATATTGACTAATTAGTTTTCTGAGTTATATATCAGTATCTTGGGAATGCTGTCAGAATGAGTCAGAACATCTTGTCCAAAAACTCTAGGACTTGGACAAAATCAATATTCAGAATCTTTAAGTTAAGGATCAGAGTCAGGAATATATTTAACAGGTCTATATCTATGATAAAAACAACCATTTGAAAATCATGTTTAAGAAGCTATATATTTAAGAATGCAGTTATATGTCACCTTTGATTTACAAGACATATCAACAAAGAGAACAGTCATGGTTTTCTGATTGTACCTGTGTAATCAATCAAATGGTTTGAACTAGAATGTCCTTGGAAGACACCAGGGAATTTCAAATCAACAACTTTTAAAACATGGATCACATAGATTCATGGTTGCCTAGGGCTGGAATATTGGGGGAGAATAGGGAGTGACTGCTAATGAATACAGGGTCTCATTTTGGGAAAATAAAAAATGTTCTAAAATTGGTTGTGGTGATAGTTGCACAACTCTGTGAATAACAAAAAGAGTCATTGCACTGTATATTTTAAATGAGTGAATTGTATGGTATTGAATTATATCTCAATAAAGTTTTTAAAAGAAAAACTTGGGTCACAAAGAGAAGGCAATGAGAGGAGGATTTGATTAAATACTATGATGAAATGGGGCAGGGGGGTGTTATGCAATTTATGATCTTAATGAAGATCGTTCCTTAACATCTTAATATCTACTACTTTCCTCCTTGTTCTTTTCTCTACTCTAGCTTTTTATAGATTCTTTTGGAAAAGCCACAACTTTCCACCTCTTTCCTTTGTTTTGTTTACTAATCAATTAATATACACATATAATATATACAACACTTATTACAAAAATTATAAATAATACAGAATGTGATTCTGATGTTAACTCCCACCGCTCTTTACTCAAGAGTAAGTGTAGATGAGGGAAGTGTTCCCATCCTGATTCTGTTTTAGATGCTCATGTTTTGTCACCCTTATTCTGTATTGTGTGCTAATTCTCTATATGTCCTAAACCATTCCATGTGCCACACAACAGACTGTGTAAGATTCATGCCTCCTTCTATCAAGATTCTCATATTAAATTCAAAGTTTTGATCTGTTTTATAGTTGTAACTATTACCATGCCTAATAGTGACTCCCACTGATCTGTACAATGTTATTGAATGAGCTTTCTGCACTTCTTTTTATCTGTATTCTCTTTCTCAAGAGCGATGATACCCCCTTTATCCAAATACCACAGCAGAAGAAAAACTGCATGTCAGAGGGTCACTAGGTAGTTATGCTTACAAAGTGGAAGGTCAGATAGGGTTTTGCATGAAGCTTTCTTTTAGTTGATATGAAAATAATTAACTAAATGTCCCCTTTGAACAAATGATCAAGCCATTTAAAAGAAAACACCTTCCTGAAACTGACACATTAAAGTTGTAGTTTATTTAAGTTAATAAAATACCAATCTCCAAGCCCATAAACAGGGGTTCCGTCAACCATGAGATGAAATACTTCCCTCCTATGAGCTTAGACGAAATGTTTTAGTTACTTTTCTACATCAGCATTATGAGATCACTCCCTATTCTCAGAATAACAGAAATAACTGAAGTTGCAACCCTAATCCTTGAGTGTAACTGCTTATATATACTGTGTTATCCACTAAACCACAAGCCTATCACACTCTGTCATATGATTCCATGAAATACAATTTATTCCCATATCATGGTATACCTAGTTGTATATGAAGGAACTTGATGCTCCAAGAAGAGAAGATCAATATTTACAATCCACACTATCCTTTCTCTTAAATATGAACAACTGACCTTGTAGAACTAATATACCAAAAATCCAGTTCCTGATGCAAAACAACCTTTGTCAAATAGTTTATTCATTTTCCCAGGTTTCTGCAGTTGAAACTGGATACCTCTGAATGTTGTTACAAAATAGCTTACAAAGCAATTTATAACACATTTATAAGTTTGTCAAGATAGTGTTGCTTGTTGTTTTAATGTACACAGAAACTCAAGCCCATATTCCAAGGATCCTTTCACATGATCGAAAGCTGAATTTTCCAACCAGGCAGCTGTAGCTCATTAGATCTGCCATGGATTGTGAAAACCACTTGCCAATAGTGTCAAAAGACTATTACTCATTTCAATCTCTCCAAAGAGGACAGATCTTTCTTTGACAAACATTAGTGAAAAAAAACTGAGTTTGGAATAGCTCAGCACACAAAGATGGAAACTCAATAGCGAAACTAAAGCCAAATGGAGATAAGCTGATGTTCTAGCTTTTCACCTTCAGAGACAAGAGCTTCCACCTAGATTTTAAGGGAAAAAATAAAACAAAAAACCCCACATAGCAATAACAATGCACTCGCAGCATTCATAATAATCGTACCATCTGACCTGACAGAACTGTCAGTCTGAATGGCAAATTCTCTGCATATGATTGAGTTTTGTAATCTCAGCAGCTCAAAACAGAGAACCTTAAGGGGTCAATCAAATCAGCTTTGAATGTCAGTCACTGTCCAAGCAATGTAGTTAATCAGAAAAATCAGGATCCTCAGAAATTGTCTAAAGCCTTATTCAGCAATCACAAAGACAACTAAAGAAACTGTAGACATTTAAACTTCTGTAGATTTAAACTGAATATTGCCATAGCTAGTATGCCAAAGATGAAAATGTAACTATCTGGATAATTTGTGCAAATATTAAGTAGTCTTGCTCTTCAGACAGTTTTATATCTCGATAACTAAATACTCAACTAAAATTTAGCTGGGTAAATAAAGCCTGATGTTAGTTTAGAAGCTAGCACTAAGAAGGATTCCAGGGTGCAAGTTATGTTCTATTTCTTGATCAAGGTGCTAGCTTCATAGGTATTATCAGGTTATAAAAATTCACTGAGCTGTACACTTACAATATGTGAATCTTTGTGACCAAAGAAGCTTTGTGATCAAGAAACATCATGTCCTCTAATCAACTGTCCCATGAATTTAGTCTCTGAGAAAAGCTATAGTATCAAATTCCCATTTGATCAAGATCATCCCTGCTTTACACTTACTTGTTTTTTAGCTTTTCAAGCTAAACTGTTTAAGGATAGACTCAAGTTAGATATATATTACAGCAACAGAACATGTTTCATTATATTTGGGTCTATTATCTCATAATATAGTTTATAACAATGTGAATGATTTATCTTCTAAAGACTTAGGAAAGTATTTTTTAAATAGTCTTGATAATCATGACGCTTTATTCCTGAAAAGACCCACCAAACCACAATTCATGCATATTACTCTTTAATAGTCACAAAATAGTTTGTGAAAAATACATAAGATTGAGTACAATACTTCAGTAAGTGAGGGCACTCGAAATATTTGATATCAATGACAGAGGCAGATCAAGAGATATATTAAGACACCATCAAAAGTATTTAAGAAATATCATGATGGGAAAAAGAATGAGACCCAGCTATGAGTTCCAATTTTGCAAACTACTGTTAAAAGATATATCTATCTCCCAGGTCATTGTAAGAGTGTAAGAGATGCAAATGTCTTAAAGTTGTAGTTAATTCCTTAAAATTCTATATTAGCTTATTATTTTTATAAGGTAGAATCACTGCTCATGTCAGCTTAGTCTACTGTATCCACAACTAGGAACCATAAAGGGATCCCTTCCCTTTTTATGAGCCAAGTGTTAGACAAATGTGGGAGGAAAGAGGCAAGAGACCCCCCCAAAAAAAAGTATGCTTTTAACGTCAAAAAGTCACATGTACAATTTTATACATACCACAAGAATCTCAAAATTATGATAGCATATGAGGCTGAGACAAGTAGTAACTGGCTCCATTTCTTAAAAAAAATTAATAGTTATACCCTGTGTTTGTTCTAGAAGCCTAAATAATCCAAGAAGGTAATACAGCAACAATTTTAAATCATATTCCATGAAAGGAGCATTTTTCTTCCAAAAAAACATTTACATTACCCACTATAGCTTAAACTTAATATAATGGGTCAAAATTCTGAGAAAGAAGATGGTTAAATTTGGTCTTAACCTTTGGTTAAAATAAATTTTTAAATGCCTAACATTAATGGTTGTGCAATGCTCAATTTTTCCACATGAGCTATACATTTTAAAATGTAATTTTAGCAAATGGGCAGCATAGAGTAATAAGCCCAAAGTTCATCTCAGTTACTCCATAACATTAAACAGGGTTTCAATGGAATACTCTGCTTAGATTTAGGTTAGTAGCCTAATATTTTCAAATAATCAAAAGTTGAATTAACTATTAGTTGAACCATATGACGATGCCATTGCTATAGGTCAAAAACAGCCAAATCTTGGCAATTTCATGTGGTTTAATCTAATAAGAGTTTTTTAGACAGTTCAAACTCTAGAAAAAAGCAAATACACACAAAAATTGTTTACATGATGTGAAAATACATGTAAAAAATGTTTCCAAAGGAAACAACTAAATGCAAGGTATAAAGAGAAATAAAAATAGTAGGCTTTATGAGAAGGCGAAAAAATCAGGTAGTTCAACGGGTTACTGAAATGCTGGTAGTGATCGATAAATCGATTTCTGCTTCACCTTTTATGAAGAGGCTGTACTTAGCAAATCACTGTGTAAGCTGCCTCAATAACAGGACTCCTGCTATCAAGTTTACTTGCAATGATTCCAACAAAGAAATTAATTTCTTCATGACAAGAAAAGGTTATCTGAAATGGGGAAAACACAGGAGACTTTGCTTTCTGCTAATAAAAGAGACAAGTAACAGTCTAGGCACTGAATTCAGAGCTATTTTATGCTCGATAAGATCTGAATTCCTTGTAGCTCAACTACTACCATTACTTTAGAGACACACTCACACATATACATACATGTATATGTAGATATATACTTGCCTGTTACCTGTTTTTGCAAGGTTCCTAGTTTTAGCACTGAAAGTTCCATGATCTAGAAACCCAAGCCTAGGCAAACTGGGATATTAGCTACCCTGATGTACAGCTCCCAATCCATGCACATGCGTGTGCTTGGGTGCTTACACCCCCACACACTCACCATCCACATCCCAAACCCCAAAGAATGTATTCCTATAACTTATAATGAATTTATTAACTCTTCAGAAAATAGGGGTGTTATAAAATTATCCAAAAGTTATTACGTGTTTTATGACTATATCAATAAAATATGTAACTAGCAGTGATCAAATCTGAGAACTTAGAAACTGCCATTCATCACAAGTCACCAGACCCACTCTTTCCTAAAAACTTTCATGTTTTGTTCATATGTTGACAAGCATTATCACTGGTTAACCTCTTACAATTATGCTCCATTTTGTAAATAGGAGGAAAATCTGTGGCATTCTATAGGTTCAAATCTCAGCTTCACCACTTACCAACACTGTAGCTTTAAGAGAAATTGCTTCACCTGTCAATTCTCCATTTCCTACTATGTAAAATGGGAATACTGATTGTACCTACATCATAGGGTTTTCATGAGTATTAAATGATGCAATGTATATAAAATGCTTAGCATAAAATTAATTCTCAATAAAACTTACTTATAACTATAATTGCTATTAGTATATGGTACAGGTAAGAACTTGCAAGTGCCTTGAAGG